>NC_092151.1:17729830-17749830 GCF_045791955.1 Oncorhynchus clarkii lewisi
CTCTCACAAAGGGACTCATATCCGGGTGTTACCAAGGAAACCTGGCAGGAGCTGACAAAGGCAGAAAACGGGAACAGATGTTGGAGCGCTGTAAGTGTGTGTGTGCACTGACATGAGCTTCTTTGTAACAATAATGAGTGTGTATGTGTGTGTGTGTTCACTAGAGCAACACGCAGGTCTGAATATTAATGCACCCTCAATTGGACACACACACACACACACACACATACACACACACACACACACACACACACACGCACACACACATACTCTCTCTATGATCCTGAGTAACTCTGGTACAGTAAGTATGGTCTCTCCTTGCCTCGTCCTCTCTGTGTTTTATCATTAAGTTACAGTGTAATGGTTCCTTCCCCAGGCATCGTTGTTTCTGTTTCAGTTTCATGTCTGTGTAGTTAGTGTGTCTTGTTTTCTATTATGTTCTGTTTATTTTATTAAAACACTCACTCCCTGAACTTACTTCCTGACTCTCAGCGCACAGTGTTACATACAGAGAGTAACTCTGGTACAGCAAGTATGGCCTCTCCTTGCCTCGTCATCACTGTGTTTTACAGACTCTTCAAAAGGTTACAGCTACACAGGAGAGGAGATGAACGATAAAGACAGGAAATAATAACACTGCCGAGTCATTTTTCCGCAGAGGAACGTGGAGAGGAGTGTGTGTGTGGAGCGTGGAGAGTGCTTAGGCCCTCCCCATTGGGAAAATGTAATGATTTCTGTGGGCGTATGGAATAAACTTGTCCATACCAAATATAAATAACAACTATTAAAACACATCCGGGCAAGGAGGGCTTTTATGAGAGAAACCAACACTATACAGCACAGCATATTGGATTCCTCTCCAGCTGATATATTGTGACTGACTAGCCTCAGTATATCTACAGTCTAGTCTGTTTGGCACCAATACGAGCTTCAAGGGGACAAAGTTACTTTAGGTCTAACTACTTTTTTCTTGTTTCTTTTTTACATTTTGTTTTAAGACTTCCACAAACTAGTTTTCCTCTGGCGTTAGGGCTGGGGTGGCGTAGCGTGCCAGGGTTAGATGAGGAATGGTCAGAGTGGTGGAGTCTGAAGATTGGGAATTTGAGCGGGATATTTGCCATTGCTTAGATTTACAGAAGCATTACCCTTTATGCAGTCGTTGTGGCTAGAGGAGTAACTTCCTAATGAAGGAGTGGAAATAGAATGTCGTTTTATGTGTTGTACCTAATCACATTTATGTAATTTCAAAGAAACATTCATCAGTTTATATTCATGACAGGTGCTTATTGTGATTGTATACTTTACCAGTCAAAAGTTTGGACACACCTACTCATTGAAGGGTTTTTCTTTATGTTTTACTATTTTCTACATTGCAGAATAATAATGAAGAGGGGAGAGGTGAAGGCCAAGAGCCATGTGTCCTCCGAAACACAACCCTTCCAAGCTGCACTTCTTCTTGCTTAACCTGGAAGCCAGCCGGACAAATGTTTTCGGAGGAAGCACCCTACAACCGGCAACCGAGGTCAGCGTGCATGCGCCCGTCCCGCCACAAGGAGTCACTAGAGCGTGATGGGACAGGGACTTCCCGGCCGTGCAAACCCTCCAAACGTTCCCTGTCAGCTGCGACACAGCCTGGAATCGAGCCCAGGTCTACGGTGATGCCTGTAGCACTGCGATGCATTGTCTTAGACCGCTGCGCCACTCAGGAGAGCCCTTCTCATCTTGACCTTTGACACCCTTTAAACACACACATATTTTCCCCAGCTGCATCAAGTTGGAGTGCATGCCGCGATGTTTATCCATAAATACACTGTAATCACACTCAGGTTTGGTGGCTTTTGATGTCAAAATGGACAGAAGCCTCAAAGCTATGGCATGTCATGCCAAATACTGCTACAGATCCCAACAGATCTCTGTGGGATCCCCCTTTCACTCACACACACACACACACACACACACACACACACAGTTCCCTCCAACTCCCCACTCTTTCATATCAGATGACCCATCCAACTCTCAACGTTGTGGTAAGGTCCCATATTGGACGTCATCACAACATTTAAGGTTTACATGCATGACAGATGGATTCATTTAGAAGCTGTCAACCAGGATTAGTTCTAAAGAGGGAAACATGATACGCCAAAGCTTCCCCCACTGAGTGTAATTTTGTCATGTGAAGGGTTAGAAGGGTGTCCCTGGCTGTGCTGAGTTACATGTTGTGTTGCCTGCTAATCTACACATGTGAAAGCCGAAGACTTGAGCACAAACAAAGCGTGTTCCCACTTGCTGCTCTCTGACAGAAAGATCAACCTTCAAAAGACAATAACAGAGAAAATGTTTCTCTTTTTGAATAGCTGAAGGGTTTGTTAATCCCTCTTAATGATTAAATTGACAAGATGTCTTTGAGGCTTTGAGGTGAATGGATAATCCACAGACAGAGGATGTACCCTGGGTTTGGTTTGATGTGACATTACTGACATGTACCTGTAAACACCCCCAGCCTCTGTACCCTCCTATCTCCCTACTGACATTAAACCTGTAAACACCCCCAGCCTCTGTATCCTCCTTTCTCCCGACTGACAAGAACCTGTAAGCACCCCCAGCATCTTTATCCTCCTTTCTCCATGCTGACATGAACCTGTAAACACCCCCAGCATCTTTATCCTCCTTTCTCCATGCTGACATGAACCTGTAAACACCCCCAGCCTCTTTATCCTCCTTTCTCCCGGCTGACATTAACCTGTAAACACCCCCAGCCTCTTTATCCTCCTTTCTCCCGACTGACATTAACCTGTAAACACCCCCAGCATCTTTATCCTCCTATCTCCCGACTGACATTAACCTGTAAACACCCCCAGCCTCTTTATCCCCCTATCTCCATGCTGACATGAACCTGTAAACACCCCCAGCATCTTTATCCTCCTATCTCCATGCTGACATGAACCTGTAAACACCCCCAGCATCTTTATCCTCCTTTCTCCCGACTGACATTAACCTGTAAACACCCCCAGCATCTTTATCCTCCTATCTCCATGCTGACATGAACCTGTAAACACCCCCAGCATCTTTATCCTCCTTTCTCCCGACTGACATTAACCTGTAAACACCCCCAGCCTCTTTATCCTCCTTTCTCCCGACTGACATTAACCTGTAAACACCCAGCACCCAGCCTCTTTATCCTCCTGTCTCACTACACTTGTAAAAAATAAGGTGCCATCTAGAACCAAAAAGGGTTATTTGGCTGCCCCCATAGGAGAACCCTTTGAAGAACCCCTTTTCATTCCAGGTAGAACCATTTTGGGTTCCATATAGAAGATGTTCCACAGAGGGTTCTACATGGAATCCAAAAAAGTTCTACCTGGAACCAAAAAGGTTTCTCCTATGGGGACAGCCACATCTCCTGGTCTCTCCCCTTTTGTCTATCCTTGTCTCTCCCTCCCGCTATCCACCTCCCTCCCCCTTTTCTCCACCTGTGAGGTGCCCAGGCTCTAAGTCTTTCTGATCCTCTGGAGCCTCAGCATCTACACCACGCCAGCCAGTCAGAGCTGTGATCTCTCCCATCATCACCACCACCCCAGCCAGTCAGAGCTGTGATCTCTCCCATCATCACCACCACCCCAGCGAGTCAGAGCTGTAATCTCTCCCATCATCACCACCACCCCAGCCAGTCAGAGCTGTGATCTCTCCCATCATCACCACCACCCCAGCCAGTCAGAGCTATAATCTCTCCCATCATCACTACTCCCCCAGCCAGTCAGAGCTGTGGTCTCTCCCATCATCACCACCACCCCAGCGAGTCAGAGCTGTAATCTCTCCCATCATCACCACCACCCCAGCCAGTCAGAGCTGTGATCTCTCCCATCATCACCACCACCCCAGCCAGTCAGAGCTGTAATCTCTCCCATCATCACTACTCCCCCAGCCAGTCAGAGCTGTGATCTCTCCCATCATCACCACTACCCCAGCCAGTCAGAGCTGTAGTCTCTCCCATCATCACCACTCCCCCAGCCAGTCAGAGCTGTGATCTCTCCCATCATCACCAAGAACCACAGCCAGTCAGAGCTGTGATCTCTCCCATCATCACCACCACCCCAGCCAGTCAGAGCTGTGATCTCTCCCATCATCAACACCACCCTAGCCAGTCAGAGCTGTGATCTCTCCCATAATCAACACCACCCCAGCCAGTCAGAGCTGTGATCTCTCCCATCATCAGCACCATCCCAGCCAGTCAGAGCTGTGATCTCTCCCATCATCAGCACCACCCCAGCCAGTCAGAGCTGTGATCTCTCCCATCATCAGCACCACCCCAGCCAGTCAGAGCTGTGATCTCTCCCATCATCACCATCACCCCAGCCAGTCAGAGCTGTGATCTCTCTCATCATCACCACCACGCCAGCCAGTCAGAGCTGTGATCTCTCTCAGCACCAGCCTGTCTGTCACATCACTCTCAGCCTTAACGGTGCCTTACGTTGCAGGCACTGAACCAATGATTGACATTATGGAGCACAGAGTGAGCGGGGCTATCTGTTCTCTGTATGCCAGTCTACAGGGGAATTCAAAAGCATCCGCCTCAGTATTCATGGGGTTGGGGTATGTGTGTACCCTATAGAAATATAATGATACTTCTATGGTTTTGTGGTCCCACTGCTGTGACCGTGTGGGGTAGTCCCCACACGGGACTGTCACACCCTGACCATAGTTTGCTTTGTATGTTCTATGTTTTGTTTGGTCAGGGTGTGATCTGAGTGGGCATTCTATGTTGGATGTCTTGTTTGTCTGTTTCTGTGTTTGGGCCTGATATGGTTCTCAATCAGAGGCAGGTGTTAGTCATTGTCTCTGATTGGGAGCCATATTTAGGTAGCCTGTTTTGTGTTGGGTTTTGTGGGTGATTGTTCCTGTCTTTGTGTTTGTTACACCAGATAGGGCTGTTTTTGGTTTTTCACGTTTTCTTGTATATTGTTCTACTTTCATCTTTATTAAAGATGTATCACAATAACCACGCTGCGTTTTGGTCCGCCTCTCCTTCAACAGAAGAATACCGTTACAGGGACGTCTATTTCAGGCAATAGATAGATAGGCTGTGTGTTTAAGCATTGTTAAAACGAGGGTTGCAAAATTCTGGGAACTTTCAATAAATTCCCTTGTTTTCCCGAAATCCCGGTTGGATGAGTCCCAGAATCAGGAGGGAATAAGCAGGAAATCTCGAATCCTCCAACCAGGAATTCTGGAAAAACTGGGAATTTAATTAAAGTTTTTGCAACCCTACAGTAGTTAAAACATCACTCTCGAAGTGTGTGTGTTTTTAAGCCCTCAGCACCACCAGAGATAGCAGTCAGTGTAACAAGCAGCTTGCATGCAGTCATATAGATGGATAGAAATACATGCTAGGATACTCAGCCATACAGCATCGGTTTGATACTAGGGGAAGAATAAGCGTCCTCTTTCACTAGTTGACCAGGGACAAAGTGACAGTTCGCCGTCCGCGAATGGAGCATCTTCTCTGATGACATGGCGTTTCTGTAGTTCTCCCCTTGGAGCAGAACTCGCTGTCCCTCACCTGTCACCAGCCTTGTCATAACCCACTCTTCTCTCTGTGTGCCAATGGTCCCACAGCACCAGTGTGTGTGTGTGTGTTGAAGTGAGAAAGAGCGAGAAAGAGAGAGATGGACCAAGAGAGAGTGTACATTGCAGCACAGTATTCCTGCCCATGGTCAGCGGCAGAAGGGGAGGTGGTGTGTGTGGTGTAAATGAACATTGGAGCATCGACTGCCTCAAAGTCATCTTGTTAAAAATAGATCAGAAAGGGGATGGCAGGATCATAGAGAGAGAGAGTGTGTGTGTGTGTGTGTGTGTGTGTGTGTGTGTGCGAGCATGCTTTCATCCAAACACGCGCGCCTGTGAGTGTCAGCACAGTGGGGTTTCCCTTTGAAAGGGTCTTTTAATTGGAGGGTTGGTGTGTGTGAGCTGAGATGAGAGGGGTTCCAGGGTGATCTGTTGATGCAGGCAGAACAAAAAGACTATCTGTCAGCACAGTGTGTGGGGTGTGGGTGATGGGTGTGTGTGTGTGTGACATGCCTGCCTGTGAGGCTGTGATGAGGTGTGTATGCCTGTGGTGGCCTTTGGGAGGTGATGTCGGAGGACGGGCTCATTGTAATTGCTGGAATGGAATAAATGGAACAGTCTCAAACATATGGAAACCGTGTGTTTGATGTGTTTGATATCATTCTATCAATTCCATTCCAGCCATTATGAAGAGCCTGTCCCCTGATATCTCCGCACACCAGCCTTCTCTGGTGTGTATGAGTGAGGGAAGTGGGGTTGGGGAAGATCTATGTGCTCTTCACTGTGATCCTAATCCGTGACAGAGGGGTCATTCTCCACAATAGACACACTCATTAGACTGACTCACCCACCTGCCTCTCTAAAGAGCCCTCATTTTGAAGCTTTGTTCCCCCTAAATTACAGTGGGCTGGGGTGTGTGTATGTGTGTGCGTGTGTGTATGCATGAACAGGTTTGTGTGTGATTGAGTACATGTATTCAAGTTTCAGTGCTCTTCCCCCTTGGTGTTCTCCCTATTAGCAGGGTTGGGTGTCCACCAACAGCATCCCAGGTGGTATCAGTCAACAGCATCCCAGGTGGTATCAGTCAACAACATCCCAGGGGGTATCAGTCAACAGCATCCCAGGTGGTATCAGTCAACAGCATCCCAGGTGGTATCAGTCAACAGCTTCCCAGGTGGTATCAGTCAACAGCATCCCAGGGGGTATCAGTCAACAACATCCCAGGTGGTATAAGTCAACAGCATCCCAGGTGGTATCAGTCAACAGCATCCCAGGTGGAATCAGTCAAAAGCATCCCAGGCGGTATCAGTCAACAGCATCCCAGGCAGTATCAGTCAACAGCATCCCAGGTGGTATCAGTCAACAGCATCCCAGGTGGTATCAGTCAACAGCATCCCAGGCAGTATCAGTCAACAGCATCCCAGGGGGTATCAGTCAACAACATCCCAGGTGGAATCAGTCAACAGCATCCCAGGTGGAATCAGTCAAAAGCATCCCAGGCGGTATCAGTCAACAGCATCCCAGGTGGTATCAGTCAACAGCATCCCAGGGGATATCAGTCAACAGCATCCCAGGTGGTATCAGTCAACAGCATCCCAGGTGGTATCAATCAACAGCTTGCAAGCTGTGTCTCAGTGCTGGCCCTCCTTGCTGGTAGCCCACTCTCTGGCTGAAAACAAGGTCAGTCCACACACCTCCATCTAATTCTAGACACACACACACACACACACACACACACACACACACACACACACACACACACACACACACACACACACACACACACACACACACCTCCATCCGCCTCAGTACACACAGGAAGTGATAATAATAGCATTCAGGGGCTGTTTACTGTTAGTCACCACTCTGTAATCACTGGGGAAGGTTAGGGTTACATCTAGGGTTATTGTTGGGGTGGTTAGTTGGAGTAAGGTTAGTGTTGGTGTTGGAGCTAGGGTCAGTGTTAGGGTTGGAGTTAGGGTCAGTGTTAGGGTTGGAGTTAGGTTCAGTGTTAGGGTTGGAGTTAGGGTCAGTGTTAGGATTGGAGTTAGGTTTAGTGCTAGGGTTGGAGCTAGGGTCAGTGTTTGGGTTGGAGTTAGGGTCAGTGTTAGGGTTGGAGCTAGGGTCAGTGTTAGGGTTGGAGTTAGGGTCAGTGTTAGGGTTGGAGTTAGGGTCAGTGCTAGGGTTGGAGTTAGGGTCAGTGTTAGGGTTGGAGTTAGGTTTAATGCTAGGGTTGGAGTTAGGGTCAGTGTTAGGGTTGGAGTTAAGGTCAGTGTTAGGGTTGGAGTTAAGGTCAGTGTTAGGGTTGGAGTTAGGTTTAGTGCTAGGGTTGGAGCTAGGGTCAGTGTTAGGGTTGGAGTTAGGGTCAGTGTTAGGGTTGGAGTTAGAGTCAGTGTTAGGGTTGGAGTTAGGTTTAGTGCTAGGGTTGGAGTTAGGCTGAGTGTTAGGGTTGGGGTTAGGGTTAGTGTTAGGGTTGGAGTTAGGGTCAGTGTTAGGGTTGGAGTTAGGGTCAGTGCTAGGGTTGGAGTTAGGTTTAGTGCTAGGGTTGGAGTTAGGCTGAGTGTTAGGGTTGGAGTTAGGTTTAGTGCTAGGGTTGGAGTTAGGCTGAGTGTTAGGGTTGGAGTTAGGTTTAGTGCTAGGGCTAGTGGATAGTTAGTTGAAGAGTTTTCAGATAACTTAGCTGAAGATCTAAAGTAAACCATCTATAGGGGACTTTCCACATAAAGTGATACCTTTATTAGTATTAATATACCGGTATCAAGAAAACACTTAAAAACACATAGGACCATAGGGAAATCAGACAAAGCTCAGTCTTGTTCCTGAGAGCACAATTGTATTTACTTTAATTTAATCAGGTGAGCCTATTTGAGACCAATGTCTCATTTGCAATGGTGCCCTGAGGACAAAAATTCCTTCAACAAACAACGAAAGATAAAGAGAAACTACAAGACAGCTATAAACACATGACATAAGGTTATTACAACAAGTTATAATAGTCCTTTGAAACGATTGCACACTGCAGTGAACTCATTTAACAACAGACTTTTAGAATGCCCTATCGGCACCAGGGAATCCAGGTGTAATTTGTTTTGTAAGGTAACTGTGGTGCGTTAAAACTAAAGGCGGATTTACCAAACTTTGTGGAGACAAGCGGGACCTCAAGAGTTAACCAACCCTGCGAACGGGTTTGGTATCATGTTATATTTCAACTGGGAAGTGGGGTATGTTGGAAGCTTGTGGAGCAGAGCTTTGTAAAAAAGAAGGAAGTAATGAAGTGATCTACAGGATTTTAGTGAGGTCCAGCCAACCTTCTGATACAGGTTGCAGTGATGAGTATTAAAACTGTCACCTGTAATAAAGAGGTTCTAAGGTAGACGGCATCTAGTGATTTAAGAATAGTGGCTGCTGCAGTCTGGTAAATGGTGATACCATAGTCAACAACTGGCAGGAAAGTTGACTGCACAATCTTCTTTGTGCAGTTCATGGAAAGGCAAGATCTTTTTCTAAAAAAGAAGCCCACTTTAAATTGTAGCTTTTTAACTAGCTCATCAGTATTTTTTTAAGCATATGCTCTTCATCAGTCCAAACGCCCAGATATTTCTAGGCATGAACCTGCTCGACGAGAGAGACTAAATACTGTATGTAGCCCATCTGAGACATTTTCCTGTGAATTAAAAAACAACATATATTTAGTCTTGCCTGCATTAAGTAGAAGTCAGACTGCAGCTCTAACATTCCTTGGTCAACAGTCTGTTGACAATGGCATACATAACAGTACCATCTGCATACAGATGAATATTACAGGATCTAATACATAGACCAATATTACTTCTATAAATAGTCAAGAGAACAGGTTCCAATACCGATCCCTGCGGTACATCTTTGATAATATTGAGGAAACTGGACTTGACACCATCAGAAAGCACACATTGCATCCTGTCTGTCAGATAGCTTTTAAACCATTTGCAAGACCTATTGTCCCGGCCCATCAAAGACAGTTTTTGAATGAGTAGCGAAAGGTGAACTGTGTTGAATGCCTTGGAAAGGTCTTTAAATAGGGCAGCACAATGTTTTTTTTATGATCTATGCAATTTAACACATCATCTAAAACAAGCATGGTGGCTGAAACAGTGTTATGTCCAGACCAAAAATAAGACTACAATAGACTTTACAATAGTGTGACAAACAACTTATTAGATGGGAGATGGTTAGGGATTCCAGTAACTTGGCTAGGCAAGAGAACTTGGAGATTGGGTGGTAATTATGTAATTATTAATCATAAGGATCGCTGCCTTTATGCAGGGGGATGACATGTGCCGCTTTCCAAATCTTAGGGATAAGACCCGTAGCAATTGTCAAGTTAAATAGTCGCTTATGGATAGGTCAATCAGTCAGGTGGCTATAGCTGCTGTCAGAGACTTCTATTGCAGTCAAGTTGAAGGACTCTGGATAGTATTACTTAGCCAGCTAAAAGGATGAAGTAAAAATCTAACATAAAACAGAGCCTACCTCAGCAGGAGCAAAAAATACTCTAAGTTCTCATAACAACTTTGCTTTACAGAGAGTAAGCTACTGAGACAAATAGGGATGTGGTGCTCAGTGGTGAGGCTGAGGCAGGCTGCAATGCCTGCAAGAGGAAGCAGAGGAGACAGAGAGAGAGAGAGGAAGCAAGCAGAGAGAGAGGTTAGTACAGTGGTTCTGAAACTTGGGTTTGGGGCCCCATCTGGGGTCCCCTGTACTGGGGTCCCCTGTACTGGGGTCCCCTATACTAATCTAATCAAACAATAATTTAGGATAAAAAAAGGAGATATGTTTCCATATGAACATCTCCACATGGTCTATTATCCCTATAGGCCCACATTAAATCTATCAAAATGCAAACAATAGAATAAAAAACAAACATACATTTTAATGTAAAGCATTTCTTATTAGCCTTCTGTGGCATGCATTATGACTACAATAGAGTAGCAAGTCTAACATAATTCTAAAAAACAAGTGTGTCTACATTCTAATTACTTGAGCACATATTTGAGCATGCTCAAATATTCCCAGCTTTACTTTACAATCTCAGAAAAAAGTAGAACCTTTTTTGGTTCAATGTAAACCCTTTTCACATTGGGTTGTACATGGAACCCAAAGGGGTTCTTTAGTGGATTCTCTCACAGAGACAGCTGAAGGACCCTTTTGGAACCCTCGTTTCTGAGAGTGTACTGTATCGGTAACGCTCGTCTGATGAAGAAGGAGAGGACCAAGCGCAGCGTGGTACGTGTTCATTATATTTATTTAAATCTGAACACGAGAACAAAAATAACAAAGTGAGAAACGAACAGTTCTGTAAGGTAACTAAAACTATACAGAAAACAAATACCCACAAACCCAGGTGGGAAAAAGGCTACCTAAGTATGATTCTCAATCAGAGACAACGATAGACAGCTGCCTCTGATTGAGAACCACACCCGGCCAAAAACAAAGAAATAGAAAACATAGAAATAAAGAAACTAGAATGCTCAACCTAGTCAAAACCTGGCCTAACCAAAATAGAGAAATAGAAATAGAAAAGCCTCTCTATGGCCAGGGCAGTGACAGTATCTCAAAACCTCTTTTTCCCTCATCAATCTACAATACCCCAGAATTACAAAGCAAAAACAGGTTTTTAGAAATGTTTGCTAATTTATACATTTAAAAAAATGGAAATATTACATTTACATAAGTATTCAGACCCTTTACTCAGTACTTTGTTGAAGCACGTTTGGCAGCGATTACAGCCTCAAGTATTCTTGGGTATGACGTTACAAGCTTGGCACACCTGTATTTGAGGAGTTTCTCCCATTCTTCTCTGCTGATCCTCTCAAGCTCTGTCAGGTTGGATGGGGAACGTTTCTGCACAGCTATTTTCAGGTCTCTCCAGAGATGTTCAGTCAGATTTAAGCCACTCTTGCAAAATCAAATCAAATTTATTTATATAGTCCTTCGTACATCAGCTGATATCTCAAAGTGCTGTACAGAAACCCAGCCTAAAACCCCAAACAGCAAGCAATGCAGGTGTAGAGGCACGGTGGGTAGGAAAAACTCCCTAGAAAGGCCAAAACCTAGGAAGAAACTTAGAGAGGAACCAGGCTATGTGGGGTGGCCAGTCCTCTTCTGGCTGTGCCGGGTGGAGATTATAACAGAACATGGCCAAGATGTTCAAATGTTCATAAATGACCAGCATGGTCAAATAATAATAATAATCACAGGCAGAACAGTTGAAACTGGAGCAGCAGCACGGCCAGGTGGACTGGGGACAGCAAGGAGTCATCATGCCCGGGAGTCCGAGAGAGAGAAAGAAAGAGAGAGAGAAAGAGAGAATTAGAGAGAGCATACTTAAATTCACACAGGACACCGGATAGGACAGGAGAAGTACTCCAGATATAACAAACTGACCCTAGCCCCCCGACACATAAACTACTGCAGCATAAATACTGGAGGCTGAGACAGGAGGGGTCAGGAGACACTGTGGACCCATCCGATGACACCCCCGGACAGGGCCAAACAGGAAGGATTTAACCCCACCCACTTTGTCAAAGCACAGCCCCCACACCACTAGAGGGATATCTTCAACCACCAACTTACCATCCTGAGACAAGGACGAGTATAGCCCACAAAGATCTCCGCCACGGCACAACCCAGGGGGGCGCCAACCCAAACAGGAAGATCACATCAGTGACTCAACCCACTCAGGTGACGCACCCCTCCTAGGGATGGTATGAAAGAGCCCCAGTAAGCCAGTGACTCAGCCCCTGTTATAGGGTTAGAGGCAGAGAATCCCAGTGGAAAGAGGGGAACCGGCCAGGCAGAGACAGCAAGGGCGGTTCATTGCTCCAGAGCCTTTCCGTTCACCTTCACACTCCTGGGCCTGACTACACTCAATCATATGACCCACTGAAGAGATGAGTCTTCAGTAAAGACTTAAAGGTTGAGACCGAGTTTGTGTTTCTCACATGGGTAGGCAGACCATTCCATAAAAATGGAGCTCTATAGGAGAAAGCCCTGCCTCCAGCTGTTTGCTTAGAAATTCTAGGGACAATTAGGAGGCCTGCGTCTTGTGACCGTAGCGTACGTGTAGGTATGTACGGCAGGACCAAATCAGAGAGATAGGTAGGAGCAAGCCCATGTAATGCTTTGTAGGTTAGCAGTAAAACCTTGAAATCAGCCCTTGCCTTGACAGGAAGCCAGTGTAGGGAGGCTAGCACTGGAGTAATATGATCAAATTTTTTGGTTCTAGTCAGGATTCTAGCAGCCGTATTTAGCACTAACTGAAGTTAATTTAGCCGGAAAGTAGAGCATTGCAGTAGTCTAACCTAGAAGTGACAAAAGCATGGATTAATTTTTCTGCATCATTTTTTTGGACAGAAAGTTTCTGATTTTTGCAATGTTACATAGATGGAAAAAAGCTGTCCTTGAAACAGTCTTGATATGTTCTTCAAAAGAGAGATCAGGGTCCAGAGTAACGCTGAGGTCCTTCACAGTTTTATTTGAGACTACTGTACAACCATTAAGATTAATTGTCAGATTCAACAGAAGATCTCTTTGTTTCTTGGGACCTAGAACAAGCATCTCTGTTTTGTCCGAGTTTAAAAGTAGAAATGTGGTGATCGATGGTAAGCACTATCAAAAGCAGCACTAAGGTCTAGGAGCACGAGGACAGATGCAGAGCCTCGATCTGATGCCATTAAAAGGTCATTTACCACCTTCACGAGTGCAGTCTCAGTGCTATGATGGGGTCTAAAACCAGACTGAAGCATTTCGTATACATTGTTTGTCTTCAGGAAGGCAGTTAGTTGCTGCGCAACAGTCTTTTCTAAATGTTTTGAGAGGAATGGAAGATTCGATATACTCCGATAGTTTTTTATATTTTCTGGGTCAAGGTTTGGCTTTTTCAAGAGAGGCTTTATTACTGCCACTTTTAGTGAGTTTGGTACACATCCGGTGGATAGAGAGCCGTTTATTATGTTCTACATAGGAGGGCCAAGCACAGGAAGCAGCTCTTTCAGTAGTTTAGTTGGAATAGGGTCCAGTATGCAGCTTGAAGGTTTAGAGGCCATGATTATTTTCATCATTGTGTCAAGAGATATAGTACTAAAACACTTGAGTGTCTCTCTTGATCCTAGGTCCTGACAGAGTTGTGCAGACTCAGGACAACTGAGCTTTGAAGGAATACGCAGATTTAAAGAGGAGTCCGTAATTTGCTTTCTAATAATCATGATCTTTTCCTGAAAGAAGTTCATGAATTTATTACTGCTGAAGTGAAAGCCATCCTCACTTGGGGAATGCTGCTTTTTAATTAGCTTTGCGACAGTATCAAAAAGGAATTTCGGATTGTTTCTTATTTTCCTCAATTAAGTTGGAAAAATAGGATGATCGAGCAGCAGTAAGGGCTCTTCAATACTGCACGGTACTGTCTTTCCAAGCTAGTCTTGCATTGTCTTGGCTGTGTACTTAGGGTCGTTGTCCTATTCAAAGGTGAACCTTTGCCCTCAGTCTGAGGTCCTGAGAGCTCTGGAGCAGGATTTCATTAAGGATCGTGCTGTACTTTGCTCTGTTCATCTTTGCCTCGATCCTGACTAGTCTCCCAGTCCCTGCCGCTGGAAAAACATACACACAGCATGATTCTGCCACCACCAAGCTTCACCGTAGGGATGGTGCAAGGTTTCCTCTAGACGTGATGCTTGGCATTCATGCCAAAGAGTTCAATCTTGGTGTCAAGATTGGATTGGTTGATGCCAGTGTCTGATGGACTGAAATATATTTGTACAGAGCTAAATCTAACTCAGTTGATAACCTAACCAACTCACCCCAACTCCCTGTAAAATCTACTCTATTAGGTATTATTCTAACAAATTCCCCTCATAAGTTTACAGCCAATGGGATGTTTGCTAATGAGTTCAGCGACCATTGTCCCATTGACTGCATAAAATATGTTAAATTACCATAATCTCACTGATGCATTATTAAAAAGAGAAATTATAGGGATTTTAATGAGAATGTATTTTTGGTCTGAACTGGGGTTGAGTGACTGGGGGGTTGTATCACTGACTCGGATCAAGCCTTAAATGGTTTTATTTCCCTGTTTTTCTTTGTTGCTTACAAAAGGGTAAGGATAAAAGGAAAATTGAATCCTTGGTTCACGCATTCATTGACTGAGAAATTACAGGAAAGAAATGTAGCTGGGCTAAGGCTGACTGATTCTATGTCTGATTGGCAGTCCTTCAGACATTGTAGAAATAGATGTCTATCTCTGGTTAGAAAAGCAAAATCAAGCAAAATCAAACGCAAACTATCAAAGGATAGTCTCTGGAAGAGGGAGTTCATTAGTCACCTCAGAACAGATTGTTGAGAATGATGCTCTAACAGACATATATACTTTTATTTTCACTTCAACCATATTATGTCTACGATGTAATAAGTGCCTTGCTAAAGATTGTTGTAAAAAAATCCATAGGGGCTGATTCACTTGACCCCATCTTACTGCAGCTCTCTGCCCCAATCATCGTTGAACCTGTATTTTTAACAGTGTGATTTGCCAAGGCTGGATACTGTGAGCGCAGCCCAATCCAGAAATATGGTAGTGGCTTCTGATTAAATGACATTTTCACAGAACCACTTGTTGCAATTTCGATGAGGTTCTTGTTCAGATATCGGTAAGTGGACTGGAGGCAGGGCATGAAAGGGATAACGAATCCAGTTGTTTGTGTCATCTATTTGGGGAAAGTACCTGCGTAATTGCGCACCCAACTCACTCAGGTGCTTTGCTATATCATGTTTGACATCGTCCATAAGCTTGAGTTCATTTGCACACAAAAAATCATACAATGATGGAAAGACCCGTGTGTTGTTCTTGTTGATACAGACAAAGCTCCAACTTCTTAATCATAGTCTCAATGTTGTCCCGCACATTGAATATAGTTGCAGAGAGTTCCTGTAATCCTAGATTCAGATAATTCAGTCGAGAAAAACCATCTCCCAACGTGTGAGAAACTCGTCATCATGAAAGTGGTCAGACAAGTGCAAATGATGGTCAGTAAAGACAACTTTAAGCTTGTCTCTCAATTAAAAAAAAACGTGTCAATACTTTGCCCCTTGATAACTGTACTTTGCCATTTGATAACTGTACTTTGCCCCTTGATAACTGTACTTTGCCCCTTGATAACTGTACTTTGCCCCTTGATAACTGTACTTTGCCCCTTGATAACTGTACTTTGCCCCTTGATAACTGTACTTTGCCCCTTGATAACTGTACTTTGCCATTTGATAACTGTACTTTGCCCCTTGATAACTGTACTCTGCCATTTGATAACTGTACTTTGCCCCTTGATAACTGTACTTTGCCCCTTGATAACTGTACTTTGCCCCTTGATAACTGTACTTTGCCCCTTGATAACTGTACTTTGCCCCTTGATAACTGTACTTTGCCATTTGATAACTGTACTTTGCCCCTTGATAACTGTACTTTGCCCCTTGATAACTGTACTTTGCCCCTTGATAACTGTACTTTGCCCCTTGATAACTGTACTTTGCCCCTTGATAACTGTACTTTGCTACTTGATAACTGTACTTTGCCCCTTGCAAAGTAAAAAAAGCTTTACATGGCTTTACATTGCATAGTGCAGAAAATACACAAGATTTTGTGGGCCTTTCTTGAACAAAGTTAACCATTTTCACTGTAGTGTCCAAAACGTCTTTCAAGCAGTCAGCCATTCTCTTGGTAGCAAGAGCCTCTCGGTGGATGCTGCATTGTACCAAAGTGGGGTCAGGAGCAACTGCTTGTGTGCGTTACCACTCCACTATGTCTCCCTGTCATGGCTTTTGCACCATCAGTACAGATACCAACATGAACAGCAGCTACGTTTGGCTACATATGGACCGTTAGTGGAATTCCTGCGAGAGAGTAACGTTAATAATGGTAATTATTTTACTAGGCTACCTGTATTTGACATTGTGTTGTTATTTTGCTGAACACTAGATGGTTTAAATTTATTTTAGGCGAGATAAACACCTCACCCAAATGTATAGCCCCGTTGGAAAATATAAATTAACTGTTTGAAAATGTGAATCTTTTTTATTTTTTATAAATAAATAAAACATAATTTTTATATATTTTTTTATGTGAATCACATTTTTATTTGGCATATCCCCAACTGCATTGCGTTTGGGAATACCTACTCTACTTCATTCTAAGTAGTATGCTACTCATGACTTTAACTACAGATGAGAACACCAAGGTCCGAACCTTAGTATTTTTTTACAAATTTTATTATTATTTTTTTACGCAAAAAAATATTTTGTGCACAATAAATAAGATCAATTATGGGTCAACATCTAAACACGGCTCCCAGTGTTGATCAAAGCTCAGAACGCTTATATTATTGATCTGACTGCGTTCTAATCGCGCCTCTTTGCCAATGAACAGTGGTTTGCTAGTTATGTTCGCATGAGTTCTCCGGATTTATCTCCTGGATTTGCCTTTTTAGCAGCACATTCACCACTCTCTAAAACAGCTAACTAGGCCCTATTTCGGCACAGGACAAGAGCCTTAGTTGTGAAACAAACTACCCCAGCTCGCAGTCGCTCAAGTCGGCAACTAGAGTCAGAGACGCTCTTGACAGTGTGTTTGCGAGATGCTAGACAAAAGACCATTTTAAAACCGTCCCGCAACTCCTGCTGTGTCTACAGGCATCTCCCAAACAAACATAAACCGACTCTCTGAGAATGAGTGCACAACTGTTAAGACATTGATGTCCTTTGCAACCACATACCTATGTGAGAGTGGATTCTAGGCTCTCACTAGCAGGCACAGACAGTGTGTGGAAAATGATTTAAGACTGAGACTCTCCAATACAACATTGCAGAGTTATGTGCATCCTTTCAAGCACACCCTTCTCATTAATCTGTGGTGAGTTATTCACAATTTTTGATGAACAAAAAATGTTTTATATGTAAGATGGTTAAATAAAGAGCAAAATTACTGATTATTTTTATATTATTATTTGTGCCCTGGTCATATAAGAGTTCTTTGTCATTTCCCATGAGCCGCATGAAGGGGTATGGGACTATAAAAAGTTTGGGAACACTAGTGTAGATATTAGAGCATAACCATATGCTATGCAAGTAGATTTTCCTCATCAAGCTATACTGAAAAGCATCTATACTGAAAAAAATGTATAAACGCAACATGCAAAACTTTCAACGATTTTACTGAGTTACTGTTCATATAAGGAAATGAGTCACTTGAAAAAAATGTATTAGGCTCTAATCAATGGATTTTACATGACTGGTTAGGTGCGCAGGCATGGGTGGACATGGGAGGGAGCCAGGCCCACCGACTGGGGAGCTTTTCCCCACAAAAGAGATTTAATATAGACATAAATACTCTTCAGTTTCATCAGCTGTCCGGGTGACTGGTCTCAGAAGATCCCGCAGGGGAAGAAGCCGGGTGTGGAGGTCCTGGGCGGGCGTGGTTACACGTGGTCTGCGGTTGTGAGGCAGTTTGTAAGTATTGCCAATTTCTCTAAAACGATGTTGGAGGCTGCCTATGGTAGAGAAATTAACATTCAATTCTCTGGCAACAACTCTGGTGGAAATTCTTGCAGTCATTGCACACTCCCTCAAAACATCAGACATCTGTGGCATTGTGTTGTGTGACAAAATGCAAATATTAGAGTGGCCTTTTATTGTTCCTAGCACAAGGTGCACCTGTGTAATGAATATGCTGTTTAATCAGCTTCTTGATATGCTACACCTCTTAGGTGGCTGGATTATCTTGGCAAACAAGAATGTCTCACTAAAAGGGAAGTAAACAAATTGTGCACAAAATATGAGAGAAACACATTTTATGCGTATGAAACATTTAGGGGATTTTTCATTTCAGCTCATGAAGCATTGGACCAACACTTTACATGTTGCATTTATATTTTTGTTCAGTATATATTCATTTGGTCATGCAACCACTTAGTGTGGCATAATCACCCTTGTACTGTATAGTCACATGTCAGAGCCACTGTACAGACCTCCTCCTCCTCCTCCTGCTGTTAAATGGTGTAGCTACTGTAGCAGCCTGAAACAATGACAAATGGCACCTCATTTAAATGCAATGAGTTTATGTCCTTTCGCTGGCACTCTGCAATTTACTATCTCATTAGAAATCACATCCCACCTTCTGTTGGTGACAGGCAGCTAAATCACCCTCTGAGTGGTGGAGAGGCAGAGGGATGGAGGGATGGAGGGAGGAAAGGGAGAGCTGATATGTTTGAATTGAGATTCTCATCGCAACGTTGCATAATGCTCGTAAAATGCTTATTCGCTTGACATTTGCAATGCAAACACAAATAAAACAAACTTTTATTCATCACATGCTTCGTAAACAAAAGGTGTAGACTAACAGTGAAATGCTTACTTATGGGCCCTTCCCAACAATGCAGAGAGAAAAATATATACATTATTGATAAATAATAACAAGAGGAATTAATAAACAATGAGTAACGCTAACTTGGCTATATACATGGGGTACCAGTACTGAGTCGACGTGCAGGGGTACAAGGTAATTGAGGTAAATATGTAGATATAAGAAAGGATACAGTGACTAGGTAACAGGGTAGATAATAAACAAATCAAATCAAATCAAATTTATTTATATAGCCCTTCGTACATCAGCTGATATCTCAAAGTGCTGTACAGAAACCCAGCCTAAAACCCCAAACAGCAAGCAATGCAGGTGTAGAAGCACGGTGGCTAGGAAAAACTCCCTAGAAAGGCCAAAACCTAGGAAGAAACCTAGAGAGGAACCAGGCTATGTGGGGTGGCCAGTCCTCTTCTGGCTGTGCCGGGTGGAGATTATAACAGAACATGGTCAAGATGTTCAAATGTTCATAAATGACCAGCATGGTCGAATAATAATAAGGCAGAACAGTTGAAACTGGAGCAGCAGCACAGTCAGGTGGACTGGGGACAGCAAGGAGTCATCATGTCAGGTATTCCTGGGGCATGGTCCTAGGGCTCAGGTCCTCCGAGAGAGAGAAAGAAAGAGAGAATTAGAGAGAGCATATGTGGGATGGTCAGTCCTCTTCTGGCTGTGCCGGGTGGAGATTATAACAGAACATGGCCAAGATGTTCAAATGTTCATAAATGACCAGCATGGTCGAATAATAATAAGGCAGAACAGTTGAAACTGGAGCAGCAGCACGGCCAGGTGGACTGGTGACAGCAAGGAGTCATCATGTCAGGTAGTCCTGGGGCATGGTCCTAGGGCTCAGGTCCTCCGAGAGAGAGAAAGAGAGAAGGAGAGAATTAGAGAACGCACACTTAGATTCACACAGGACACCGAATAGGACAGGAGAAGTACTCCAGATATAACAAACTGACCCTAGCCCCCCGACACATAAACTACTGCAGCATAAATACTG
>NC_092151.1:17754830-17772330 GCF_045791955.1 Oncorhynchus clarkii lewisi
TTAGATCAGCAGACTCTACAGTACTGGTGGATATCAGGTGTTGTTTAAGATTGAGAGCAACATAATATGGTGTTGCAACAAACACCATTGCCCAATGAATTTAGCTAACCCAACCACAGGTTATGTTATGACTGCTGTTTTCAACTCTCGAGAGACAGCAGGAGCGGTAGAGATACTCTTAATGATCGACTGTGAAAAGCCAACTTACATTTACTCCTGAGGTGCTGACTTGTTGCACCCTCGACAACTACTGTGATTATTATTATTTGACCCTGCTGGTCATTTATGAACATTTGGACATCTTGGCCATGTTCTGTTATAATCTCCACCTGGCACAGCCAGAAGAGGACTGGCCACCCCTCATAGCCTGGTTCCTCTCTAGATTTCTTCCTATGTTCTGGCCTTTCTAGGGAGTTTTTCCTAGCCAACGTGCTTCAACACCTGCATTGCTTGCTGTTTGGGGTTTTAGGCTGGGTTTCTGTACAGCACTTTGAGATATCAGCTGATGTACAAAGGGCTATATAAATAAATTTGATTTTTGATTTGATTTAAAACAAAATCATTATTTGGTTTTAGGGAATGCCTTGCATTAATGTTAGAATTACCCAGAGAGACAAAACACACCTGCAGAGGCAGACTCTCTGGTAGCTTAGTGGTGGTGATCTGGTGGGTGCGTGTGTTTTTGTGTGTTGTGTATGCTATGGTGGATTAGGTGGTGATCTCAGAGGATTACGCTGCATTCCTCCTTAGTCCAGTGGTTAAAACATTAACACCCCCTATACAGCACCATTACAATGTTAACACATCACATCAGGCCTCAACACAAACACACACACAGTTAACACATCACATCAGGCCTCAACACACACACACACACACACACACACACACACACACACACACACACACTGTTAACACATCACATCAGGCCTCAACACAAACACACACACACACACAGTTATCACATCACATCACTCAGCACAGCACATGCAGGTTACAGTTGACCCATATAGTAATAAAACAACTGCCACAAATATGGGACCGGCAGATATCAGGCGTCAGGCAGGATGAGATGGCAGTTGAATATGACAGGAACTGGGTGAGGAGGGAGGTGTGGGGCGAGGGAGGTGGGGGGCGATGGAGACTCCATTCATGACTGGTGTCAGATTACATTGATTTATTTACCTTCATTTAACTAGGCAAGTCAGTTAAGAACAAATTCTTATTTACAATGACGGCCTACCCCAGCCAAATCCAGACAACGCTGGGCCAGTTGTGCGCCGCCCTATGGAACTCTCAATCACAGCTGGTTGTGATACAGCCTGAAATCGAACCAGGGTTCTGTAGTGATGCCTCAAGCACTGAGATGCAGTGCCTTAGACTGCTGCGCCACTCAGGAGCCCCTTGAATGTGTTGTCTTGTTGCTAACACCTCCTCACATCAATTATCTCCAGATGTGTGGTATACTGTATCAACACTGAGACCGTGTCAATATTTTCCCTATCACCACAGTTTTTACAGTTACCAGAACGCACACATACACCTTCATCATTTTCTCCCTAAAGCACTCCCTCCCTGTTTATATATGAGTGTGTGTGGATGTGTGTGTGCGTGTGTGTGTAAATTGGCTGCTTTGTGACTGATTGCTTTATGCAAACATTTGTGCACAGGGCCACAGACACTGGAAAGTGTTGCTCTGTATTTCTTTCCTCTGGACTGGCCAGGTCAACATTAAGCAGACCTGGGGGGGGGGGGGGGGGGGGGGGGGAGAGAGAGAGAGAGAGGCAGGGGGGAGAGGCAAAGAGAAGGGGAGGAGTGAGAGCGGGAGAGAGAGAGCGTGAGTGAGAGATAACACTTTGTCTCTCATCCTCCCTCTTTCTAACTACACCCTACATCTATTTCACACATGACCACGTCTTCCACCCGGGCCAATATTTAATACATCCCCAATACATCCCGTAATGTCCTTCATTATCCTATCATCTGTCTATTGAACACCCACAGAGCAATGATGTCACATAATCACTCAGTTAACATCAACATTGACATCCTCTAAAACCCCACAACCGATTTGTATTGATAAAGCCAGGTAATTAGTGGTAAAGGTCTAGAATAGATCATCAACGTTTACTATACTATCACGCTCAAACTGAAACTTTTCTGTGTAACTGGTAATTGCAAATCCATGTATTTCTCTCATTCCTCTCTATACACCAAGTTGCTTATTTCTGAGGTCCTGTCCAATCAAAAAGCTGTTTGATTCTCTGCACTCCAATCACAAAGCTGAAAAAAATCAAGCTGATTAAAACACATGCAATTACTATTGCTGAACAACACACAACCAGGTCAAACGATACTTCATAGGGTTACAGTAATGAATGCAATCTAAGCGTTATGGAGTACAGGGTTTCATATGCGTGATGGATGGGGGTGTTGAGGAGCCTATTTTGTGTTGTGGTTGAGGCGTATGAAAAATTATTAATGGAGGTTTAAATAAATTCCCAATACTCCTAGGTGATTTAACCTCCTCTGTGGACAGTGTGTATATTACTGGGCTGGTGCTGGTGTAGGGACCTTCTGCTAGCTCACTGCTGCTTTACATAATGAACCACTTACTCAACGTGTGTGTGTGTGTGTGTGTGTGTGTGTGTGTGTGTGTGTGTGTGTGTGTGTGTGTGTGTGTGTGTGTGTGTGTGTGTGTGTGTGTGTGTGTGTGTGTGTGTGTGTGTGTGTGTGTGTGTGTGAAAAAACTACAGTAAAACATCAACTGCAGAGTTCCTCAGCTGGCTTACTGTAAAAAGCAAAACAAATGATTGATTACTGTACTTCTATATTTCCCTCAACCCTGTCTTGTGGATTTGGCCACAGGTTCTCATCCACATCACAATGGAGGTTTTCATTAGCCAAACATCTTGGGAAGAATCTTCGGGCATGGCGAATCCAGGCCTGACACTGGTCTGCCGTGATGTCATTGCATGGTGAATCCAGGCCTGACACTGGTCTGCTGTGATGTCATTGCATGGCGAATCCAGGCCTGACACTGGTCTGCTGTGATGTCATTGCATGGTGAATCCAGGCCTGACACTGTTCTGCTGTGATGTCATTGCATGGTGAATCCAGGCCTGACACTGGTCTGCTGTGATGTCACTGTATGGTGAATCCAGGCCTGACACTGGTCTGCCGTGATGTCATTGCATGGCGAATCCAGGCCTGACACTGGTCTGCTGTGATGTCATTGCATGGTGAATCCAGGTCTGACACTGGTCTGCTGTGATGTCATTGTATGGTGAATCCAGGCCTGACACTGGTCTGCTGTGATGTCATTGCATGGTGAATCCAGGCCTGACACTGGTCTGCTGTGATGTCATTGTATGGTGAATCCAGGCCTGACACTGGTCTGCTGTGATGTCATTGCATGGTGAATCCAGGCCTGACACTGGTCTGCTGTGATGTCATTGCATGGTGAATCCAGGCCTGACACTGGTCTGCTGTGATGTCATTGCATGGTGAATCCAGGCCTGACACTGGTCTGCTGTGATGTCATTGCATGGTGAATCCAGGCCTGACACTGGTCTGCTGTGATGTCATTGCAGGGTGAATCCAGGCCTGACACTGGTCTGCTGTGATGTCATTGTATGGTGAATCCAGGCCTGACACTGGTCTGCTGTGATGTCATTGTATGGTGAATCCAGGCCTGACACTGGTCTGCTGTGATGTCATTGCATGGTGAATCCAGGCCTGACACTGGTCTGCTGTGATGTCATTGTATGGTGAATCCAGGCCTGACACTGGTCTGCTGTGATGTCATTGTATGGTGAATCCAGGTCTGACACTGGTCTGCTGTGATGTCATTGTATGGTGAATCCAGGCCTGACACTGGTCTGCTGTGATGTCATTGCATGGTGAATCCAGGCCTGACACTGGTCTGCTGTGATGTCATTGCATGGTGAATCCAGGCCTGACACTGGTCTGCTGTGATGTCATTGTATGGTGAATCCAGGCCTGACACTGGTCTGCTGTGATGTCATTGCATGGTGAATCCAGGCCTGACACTGGTCTGCCGTGATGTCATTGCATGCGTCATCCATGGCCTGGAGAAGGGTGGCTTGTTCGTGAGGGCGCCTATCATATACCTTCCACCTCCATGTGGAGAAATATTCCTCAATCGGGTTTTAGGAAAGGAGAGTATGGGGGTGAAACCATGGGCCTGAAACCATGGGCCTGAAACCATGCTTGCACCATTTAAGCATGGTGGAACCTGACATTATCCCACACAATGACATAGGTCATGCCATCACCTCTACAGACCTGATTTAGCCCATCAAGGAAGGTTACATTCGAACAGCGAATCATGTGGCTGCCTGCAACTCAATATATAGAGTATAGAGTAGAGAGCTTTAGATGTTGTTCGACCAACCATTAGAACGGGCAAGATGCATAATCTAAGCAACTTTGACCGTGGTATGATTGTTGATGCCACACATGGTGATTCCAGCATCTCAGAAACAGCTGCCTTCCTGGGATTTTTATGCACTACAGTCTCTAGAGTTTACAGAGAATGGTGCGATAAACAAAACACATTCAGTGAGCGGCAGTTCTGTGGGGAAAAAAACACCTTGTAAATGAGAGAGGTCAGAGGAGAATGTCCAGACTCATTCAAGCTAACAGAAAGGCCACAAATGCTCAATAACAGCTGTTTAAAACAGTAGTGTGCAGACGGCCATCTCTTAACGTACAACACCGTGAATAATTCAGTCTGTTGTGGAGGCAAAAGGGGGTCCTACCCAGTACTAGATAGGTGTACCTAATAAAGTGGCCGGTGAGAGTACAGTAATGTCAAATCTGAAAACATGGTCTGGAAAAGTGGTACATTACCGTGTCTGATAAAGAATGATGATGAAATATTACATCCATAGATGATGTTTTCCAATTGGTTCATACTCCACGGTAATTGGTGTGAATGGATCTCGTTATCCTGAAACTTTCATGATCTAAACATGGAATATTGTTTGTCAGTTTCCATAAAACTATGCATTAAGAGTAATGCAACAGTTACTTCTCATTTTGAGCAGTTGTATCACTTGGTAGTGAGACCATTGTAATGAAATGAATAGACAGTCATTTCAGATGTAATGTGTGAATTGCATTTTGAAATGGTAATTAATACTTTGATGTTAAGTTGTGTCATTTTGAACAGGTGATTTTAGTTCAATGAATTGATTTTAGTTCAATTAACAAATTATCTTAGCTTTATGTGTATTATATCCAAGCAATTGGAAAAAGTGTTAAGAGTTTTGAAAACTGTTTTGTGTCTAGAGTTTAGAAAAATGACATCAAGGTTCCGAAATTAGTGGCAAAGTGATTGTAAAAAACTTAAGTCAGATTTTACACACACACACACACACACACACACACACACACACACACACACACACACACACACACACACACACACACACACACACACACACACACACACACACACACACACACATGCACGCTCTACTGCTCACACAAACACACACAAACACACACCACAAACACAGCAACGTGAAAGCAAATTTGATTCAAAACCCATCAACAGATACAAAAGGGATTCTCACTATCCCTTATGGTTGGAGAGAGAGAGGATGGTTTGTTTGTGCAGAACTTGAAAGGAGCCATCAATCCGTCTCCCTTTTAAAGAGCCAGCAGGAGGGTTAGGTTGTGGGTAGGTTGCAATACTGATGGCACGCACCACACCACTTTCCAAGGAACCTTAATATATTGCTTCAAGATGTCCACTATCATCCCCGCATCCAAGAAAGGGAAAGTAACTGAACTGAATGACTACCGACCAGTAGCACTCACTTCTGTCATTATGTATTGCTTCAAGAGGCTAGTCAAAGACCATATCACCTCCTCCCTCCCTGACACACTCAACTCTCTCTAATTCACCTACCACCCTGACAGATCCATGGACAACGCAATCCCCATTGCACTGCACACTGCCCTTACCCACCTGGACAAAAGGAATGCATGTGTGAGGATGCTGTTCATCGACTACAGCTCGGCCTTCAATACCATAGTGCCCTCTAAGCTTATTACAAATCCTGGTACAGCAACTCCACCACCGCGGACCCACCACCGCGGACCGCTGAATCTACAAGTGGACGTTGACGCCTAGTGACCTCAGATGACATACTGTATACCATTCCGTATGTGTATGTTAATGTCACGTAACAAGTTAGACGTAAACATTTTTTTCATTACTGAGCGAGTCAGAGAGTGAGACAATCCTGTTCCAAACCCAGTTTACCAGTGACACTCTGACTGTGAGGACAGGAGAGGAGGATTTCCTATTTCAGAGATAATGTTCTGTTCAAGCACTAGTACCTACAACAAACATCCCTAAGCTCCAAGCTCCAAGCTCCTGCTTCCACAACCAGTGTTTACAGGTCAGGGGTTAGAGGTCAAAGGCCCACTCTCAGACCCATCTGTCATTTATTCCTAGTTATATGTAAATATCAATTACTTCGTACCCCTGCATTTTGACTGGGTCCTGGCCCCCCGTGTATAAAGTCAAGTTATTGTTACTCATTGTGTAGGACAACAACCTCTCCCTCAATGTGAGCAAGACAAAGGATCTGATCGTGGACTACAGGAAAAGACGGGCCGAACAGGCCCCCATTAACATCGACTGGGCTGTAGTGGAGCAGGTCGAGAGTTTCAAGTTTCTTGGTGTCCACATCACCAACGATCTATCATGGTCCAAACATACCAAGACAATGGTGAAGTGGGCACAACAAAACCTTTTCCCCCTCAGGAAACTGAAAAGATTTGTCATGGGTCCCCAGATCCTCCAAACGTTCTACAGCTGCACCATCGAGAGCATCCTGACCGGTTGCATCACCTCCTGGTATGGCAACTGCTCGGGATCTTGACCGTGAGGCGCTACAGAGGGTAGTGCATACAGCCCAATACATCACTGGGACTAAGCTTCCTGCCATCCAGGACCTATATACCAGGCGGTGCCAGAGGAAGGCCCAAAAATTGTCAAAGACTCCAGTCACCCAAATCATAGACTATTCTCTCTGCTACCACACGGCAAGCTGAACCGGAGCGCCAAGTCTAGGTCCAAAAAGCTCCTTAACATCTTCTGCGGTGGCAGGTAGCTTAGTGGTTAGAGCATTGGACTAGTAGCCAGAAGGTTGCTAGATTGATTCCCTGAGCTGACAAGGTAAAAATCTGTTGTTCTGCCCCTGAACAAGGCAGTTAACCCACTGTTCCTAGGCCGTCATTGTAAATAAGAATTTGTTCTTAACTGACTTGCCTAGTTAAATAAAATAAAAATGCCCCCAAGCTAAACAATTAATCAAATGACCACCTGGACTATTTACATTGACCCCCCCCCACATTTGTTTTTCGCTGTTTATCATCTATGCATAGTCCCTTTACCCCTACCTACATGTACAAATGACCTCGACTAACCTGTACCCCCACACATGGACTCAGTACCAGTACCCTGTATATAGCCTGACTAACCTGTACCCCACACATGGACTCAGTACCAGTACCCCTGTATATAGCCTGACTAACCTGTACCCCACACATGGACTCAGTACCAGTACCCCTGTATATAGCCTGACTAACCTGTACCCCACACATGGACTCAGTACCAGTACCCCTGTATATAGCCTGACTAACCTGTACCCCCACACATGGACTCAGTACCAGTACCCCTGTATATAGCCTGACTAACCTGTACCCCCACACATGGACTCAGTACCAGTACCCCTGTATAAAGCCTCGTTATTGTTATGTAATTCTATTGTGTCACTTTTTATTTTTACTTTAGTTTATTTAGTAAATATTTTCTTAACTCTATTTCTTGAACTGCATTGTTGGTTAAGGGCTTGTAAAAGTAAGCATTTCACGGTAAGGTCTAAATCAATTTGATTTGATTTGATTTATTATTACGTTTAACTTTTCTGTTATTTCTCTATTTTATTTCTCTCTGCATTGTTGGTAAGTAAGTACGCATTTCACTATTAGTCCACACCCTTTGTTTACTATTTGTTTACGAAGCAATGTAATGTGTTTTGATTTGATCCCAGGGACCGCTGGAGACCAGGTGGTCAAGGTCGTGCAACGAGACCCCCATGGATCCCTGCCAAAACAGAAAGAATAATAATTTTCATGTCTTGTTTTTATTCTTTAAAGCTGTTTGTTAAAATGTCCGATAGACTACTGAGGGAGAACGTCCTCATTAATATGGGTAGTTCCTGTGAATTGTTGGAGATGTGCAAATTGCTAGAGTGAATTGCTGTGCCTGGTTAGTGTGAATGTTGGAAATGTAAGAAATGAGAGAACCAAGACACGCCAACACCCAATTGTTTAAATGTTATTTCCAGTATTACTGTGATATGTTTTTTTCATTTATGTTCATTTGAATGCTAATTGAGATTCTAGTCCAGCAGGTATTGCAGACAGCGAGAGCGGCCGTGTTTGATCAGGCATGCAAGGTAATTGCTGACAGAGCATAGAAACGTGGGCTGTTGGTTTTCGTTCATGATACAAATCCAAAGATTGGCCTGTTATTTCCGTATTACCCGCAGTTTCCAAGCCACACCCACCCTGTCACCGGCCCCCTGGCCCACAATCCATCATGCCCAATCAGGTCGCGGGAGGATTGGCCCCCTCTCTCCTCCTCTCCCCCCTATTCCTCCTCTCCTCCCTCCTCCGCCATACCCCCGCCTCCACTGAACCTAGCACCGGCTGACTCCTGAAATGAATTGCATTTCTCGATAAACAAGGCTTCTTGTTAAGAGGTTGGTAACTGGGTATGACCCCATAGCAATGGGGGTGAGAGGGGAGACTGCCCCTGCAGGTCGGGAGGGGGAGACGTTATTTGACAGTGACTGCATTTGGAAATATAATACTCTGGTGGGATTCCTCCTTTAAGTTATACAGAGAGAGAGAAAGAGAGAGAGAGAGAGAGACAGAGACAGAGAGACGAAGAGACAGACAGAGAGAGGGAGCGACAGAGAGAGAGAGAGAGAGAGAGAGAGAGAGAGACAGAGACAGAGAGACGAAGAGATAGACAGAGGGAGCGACAGAGAGAGAGAGAGAGAGAGAGAGAGAGAGAGAGAGAGAGAGAGAGAGAGAGAGACAGAGACAGAGACAGAGAGACGAAGAGATAGACAGAGGGAGCGACAGAGAGAGAGAGAGAGAGAGAGAGAGAGAGAGAGAGAGAGAGAGAGAGAGAGAGAGAGAGAGAGAAGAAAATGCATCATAATCATCTAAAGTTGATGACGCAAACAACACAGCGTTGGGTGCAACCAACACATTCCCCATGGTTATTTAATTAAACACTACTTATTTCAGCTCTGCTAAGCTAAACATTATTCAACAAAATGAATCTCATTTGTAAAGGCTTGACAACAAATGGGTTTGGGTTAGATAATTAGCTGGTAAACACAAGTCAGGCTTTTTTGTGTAATTTACTGAGTCATAAAAAAAGGTCTCACTACAGGAAAATATGCCCATGCAGTGTCTACACACCCTCTGATTTTGATGGGGAAAGGCATTTCTTGACAGAACTGTACCAACCATACCTGTCAAACCAATCAGGAGCGTCAGTACTGTACCAACCGTACCTGTAAAACCAACCCAGACAAACAATACTGTACTAAATTCTACTGGTCACACACATATTTAGCAGATGTTATTGTGGGTGTAGCAAAATGCTTGTGTTCCAACAGTGCAGTAGTTTCTATCAATTCACAACAATACACACAAATCTAAAAGTAAAATAATGGAATTAAGAAATATAGAAATATTAGGACGAGCAATGTCGGAGTGTCATTTTCTAAAATACAGTAGAATAGAATACAGTATATACATATGAAATGAACAAAACAGTATGTAAACATGATGAAAGTGCCTAGTATTCAAACATTAAAGTGACTGTGATTCCAGTGCATTCGGAAAGTATTTAGACCCCTTCCCTTTTCCACATTTTGTTACGTTTCAGCCTTATTCTAAAATGTATAAAATATATTTTTTTACGCATCAATCTGCACACAATAACCCACAATGACAAAGCATTATTTTTTATTTTTTTACATTTTCGCAAATGTATGAAAAATAAATAACAGAAATACCTTATTTACATAAGTATTCAGACCCATTGCTATGAGACTCAAAATTAGGTCCAGGCGCATCCTGTTTCCATTGATCGTCCTTGAAATATTTCTACAACTTGATTGGAGTCACTTGTGGTACATTCTATTGATTGGACATGATTTGGAAAGGCACACGCCTGTCTATTTAATCCCACAGTTGACTCCAATAACCTGCTTGGAGTTTGACAAAAGGCACCTAAAGGACTCTCAGACCGCGAGAAACAAGATTCTCTGGTCTGATGAAACCAAGATTGAACTTTTGGTCTGAATGCCAAGCGTCACTTCTGGAGGAAACCTGACACCATCCCTACGGTGAAGCATGGTGATGGTAGCATCATGCTGTGGGAATATTTTTCAGCGGCAGGGATTGGGACGCTAGTCAGGATCGTCGGAAAGATGATAAGAGCAAAGTACCGAGAGATCCTTGACGAAAACATGCTCCAGGGCACTCAGGACCTCAGACTGGGGCGAAGGTTCACCTTCCAACAGGACAACGACCCTAAGCACACAGCCAAGACAACACATGAGTGGCTTCGGGACAAGTCTCTGAATGTCCTTGAGTGGCCAAGCCAGAGCCTGGACTTGATCCTGATCAAACATCTCTAGAGAGCCCTGAAAATAGCTGTGCAGCAACGCTCCCCATCCAACCTGACAGAGCTTGAGAGGATCTGCAGAGAAGAATGGGAGAAACTCCCCAAATACAGGTGTGCCAAGCTTGTAGCGTCATACCCAAGAATACGTGAGGCTGTAATCGCTACCAAAGGTGCTTCAACAAAGTACTGAGTAACGGGTCTGAATAATTATGTAAATGTGATATTTAAATGTTTTATTTGTAATAAATTTGCAAAATATTCTAAAAACCTGTTTTGTTTGGTCATCGTGGGGTATTGTGTGAAAATTGATTAAGAGAAAAAACAATTGAATCAATCAGATCTTTAAAGCTGCTCTTTTTCTAGTCTGTGGCTGGCTCTTAACTCAGCCTCAGAGGTGTTGATAGTTGAAGGACACTCCATCATAATCCTCTCTGCTTCTTATCACAACCAGCTTAACCCAACAACCTTGCATATCTAGAGTAATCTTCTTCTTTTCGACCAAAGTCACTCACTGGCAATATCTTATGAGGGTAAACAGGGATAATCAATATTTCATCAAGTTATTGGGACATAAAGTATGAGATAACATCCCCAAATATGAGTCATCTAGAGGAGAGAATAAAGTAAAAATAAATAATAAGTAATGAATAAAAAACTCCAACCAACTACTCTGTGATGTGATGATGTCATTAATCTCATTCCCAGACACGTCCGCCCAAAAGCGCAACGAGTTTGGTGGGTAATCACTTCAGTCTTGGCCTACGTTAGCCAATACAGATAGACCGGGAAAAACTCCCTGCACATAGGCATTAGCTTAATTAGCATAATCTACCAACCAATCATGTTCCACAACACTTTCCCCCTAACCCTCCTCCGTACGCTAACACACCACAAGCACAGAGTCACGCCTCGCAGTCGTGTGATTACCTCAAATTAAATGATGACAAATACCTTATTCAGTAAGGTCACTCCTATAGAATTCTATAGTCACTACTACGATTGCCAACTTGATGTATTAGGCTTGTATGCGCTGACAATGATATTATGCCATCATTGTCATGTCCTATCACCACGGAAGGCTTGAAAATTGGTATGAAATCACAGGTCAGCTAGTCATCTTCTATCTGCTTGGTGTGCCTTTCCCTTGGTAAACTAATTTGTTACAAATTAATGTTGACTCGCTGTTAATTCGTCATGAAACCAAACCCATATTGCACTGAATCATTTTCCTACAGTAGACACCCTTCTTCACTGGAAATGTGATAGTGAGGTCATGGATTAAATACATGTGAAGGTGGTCTCGCTGTAAAGAAGTGACATCATTAAATATGGTTCAGATTAGACATTGTGTTTTGTATAATTTGGGCTGGCTGTAAACCAAACAAAACACCCCACAGCAGACATAACACTTCATGTCAAAGCTCTGCTTATAATGTAATTTAACACCAAATATCTAATAAGGGCTTTGAGCATCAAGACTTGTATTATTCTTTACGAGGCTTAACGCTGTGAACATTCTAGAGAGCTCCAGAGAATTTATCTTGTTACTACAGTAGAATTTTAATTCAAAGCGTTAATTTTGAAGCTCATTCCCTGTTGGAATTAAATAGGCTTTTTATGAGCCGCCCTCTCTGACACCTCCGATAAATAAAAAGAACCACAGGGTTATTGCATCTGACCCAACTTACCCACAGAGCATAAAATGGAGGTTATGTTATGTACCTACTCAGACCCCAGGTCAGTGGACTGACTCAGACCCCAGGTTGGTGGACTGACTCAGACCCCAGGTTAGTGGACTGGCTCAGACCCCAGGTTAGTGGACTGGCTCAGACCCCAGGTCAGTGAACTGACTCAGACCCCAGGTCAGTGGACTGGCTCAGACCCCAGGTTAGTGGACTGGCTCAGACCCCAGGTCAGTGGACTGGCTCAGACCCCAGGTCAGTGGACAGACTCAGACCCCAGGTTAGTGGACTGACTCAGACCCCAGGTTAGTGGACTGACTCTGACACCAGGCCAGTGGACTGACTCAGACCCGAGGCCAGTGGACTGACTCAGACCCCAGGTTAGTTGACTGACTCAGACCCCAGGTTAGTGGACTGACTCAGACCCCAGGTTAGTGGACTGACTCAGACCCCAAGTCAGTGGACTGACTCTGACACCAGGCCAGTGGACTGACTCAGACCCCAGGTTAGTGGACTGACTCAGACCCCAGGTAAGTGGACTGACTCAGACCCCAAGTTAGTGGACTGACTCAGACCCCAGGTTAGTGGACTGGCTCAGACCCCAGGTCAGTGGACTGACTCTGACACCAGGTCAGTGGACTGACTCTGACACCAGGTCAGTGGACTGACTCTGACACCAGGCCAGTGGACTGACTCTGACACCAGGCCAGTGGACTGACTGACGCTGTCAGAGGACTAATACACTAATACAATACTAATACAACACTAATACAACAGAGGAATTAAAGGGATTCATCTCTGATCTAAGCCTGTCCATTTAGAACTTGTCCCGGCCTTCATACCACAGGGTTCTAATGGATGGGACAGTGGCTCAAGAGGGCCAAACAAGGGTCAATAAAACAACGGTCTTTATAATAACAGTCTCAGTTATTAAAGGGACCTTAGGTTTCCTCTCGTTGGCTGGTGAGTACTATACCGGTACGATGAGTAACCTTGATCGAGACCTTCTGTAGATGGGAGAGGGGCAATGTGGCAGGTCTAGTGTCGAAGCACACCTAGAAAAGACATAGAAAGGGTTAGAGTGGTCTTGAGTCGGCAGTCGGCTCGTACTCAATTCACCTGCTGTTCTGCCATGCTGTGTCCTTAACCACCCAGTTCTTCTGAATGTGGGCAGAATGTAAACCGTGAGTCACTGTGCTGGGCAAAACATTGGTTAGCATACAATATGTATACTGAACAACAATATAAATGCAATATGCAACAATTTCAAAGATCTGACTGAGTTACAGTTCAAATAAGGTAATAAGTCAATTGAAATAAATAAATTAGGCCCTAATCTACGGATTTCACATGACTGGTAATACAGATATGCATCTGTTGGTCACAGATACCTTAAAAAAGGGTAGGGGCGTGGATCAGAAAACCAGTAAGTATCTAGTGTGACCACCAATTGCTTCATGCAGCTCGACGCATCTCCTTCGCATTGAGTTTGATCAGGCTGTTGATTGTACCGTGCATTATCATGCTGAAACATGAGGTAAATGGCACGACAATGTGCCTCGGTAGCTCTGTGCATTCAAATTGCCATTGATAAAATGAAATTGTGTTCGTTGTCCATAGCTTATGCCTGCCCATACCCGAACTCCACCACCACCATGGGGCACTCTGTTCACAGTGTTGACATCAGCAAACCGTTCGCCAACACGACACCATCAGTGGAGGCCCCTCAGAGGAGGAAGGGGAGGGCCATCCTCCTCAGTAAATGTCAGAAGAAAAAAAATAGTGAAACATTTAAAAGTTATCCTTTTTAGATAAAACTATGGTAAGTATATTCACCAAATAATTGATTAAAACACACTGTTTAGCAATGAAGGTCTACAGTAGCCTCAACAGCCCTCTATAGGGTAGCACATGGTGTAGCCGTAAAACAGTTAGCTTCTGGGTACATTGACTTCAATACAAAGCCTAGGAGGCTCATGGTTCTCACCCCCTTCCATAGACTTACACAGTAATTATGACAACTTCCGGAGGACGTCCTCCAACCTATCAGAGCTCTTGCAGCATGAAATGACATGTTGTCCACCCAATCAAAGGATCAAATAATTAATCTAGTACTGAAAGCATAAGCTACAGCTTGCTAGCACTGCAGTGCATAAAATGTGGTGAGTAGTTGACTCAAAGAGAGAGAAATACGATAGCTGAACAGTTTAGATTTTTTTTTTTAAAACTAAGGAGAAGCAAGAGAGAGAGAGCTAGCTATTTTAGTATATAGTATAGTATATATACATATGTATTTTTTACTTTCACTTTCTTAGCTAGCATATGCAGCTAGACAGTTTAGCCTACTCAAACACCGGGTTCAATCAGAGAAGGATGATATGTTAGCTAGATACCTATGGGTATCCAACACTGGAACTCTTCCAAATCCAAAGCTTTTGATTTTAGTCATTTATTGCCACCGGGGCCCGCCGGTGTAACTGCTAAACTTCATGCTGTACACTGTACTGCTTGATTGTAGCAGGTTTACTAGGGTGTTTGTTCTAGTAGCTATGCTAACTATGACGTTAATATGGTGAAAACGGTGTAAATGGTTAGCGGTCATTGTATGAAAGTTTGGCTTGGAAAGTTTTTGTTGGCCTGGTCACACACACAGTCAGAGGACTGAAATCCACAAGCGAAGGGGAAAGGTGAGAGAAGGAAGGAGCGTAGATGTGAGAAGGAATTGTGATCATGCGGTTTATATGTGGCTGCTAGTTCTGTGTTTGCGTGTGATCAGGGTTATATTAATTCTGGCGATTCTGTTGAAAAACGTTTCTTAAACGGAAGCAAACAGAACAAAACAGGGATAAACATACCTGAACTTGTCCAATAGAAACTCTCATCTGCAACTGTTGGACTAACGATTACACCCTAGATCAGCCAGACGCATGCAAGAGTGTGAAAAGTGGTATTGAATGTGTAACTGTCTGTCACCTTGATTACTCTAATTTCTCTCGAACCTGTGCACCTACGTTGTAAATGTTCATTCATAGGCTAGGTTGTAGTAACCTCATGATTGGTTTAGGGAAAATTAGAGTATCATGTTAGTAGCCTAAACCTATCGATGTTACATTGAGCTGGGTGAATGGATAATGTATGACAGTCATCCAATATGCTGCAATAGAAACAAGGCATGGTCATAAATAAAGCAAATCGTCCTCCCTCATATTAAGGCCGGTTGGACGTACTGCCAAATTCTCTAAATTGACGTTGGAGGTGGCTTATGGTCAAGAAATGAATATTCAATTCTCTGGCAAGAGCTCTGGTAGACATTCCTGCAGTCAGCATGTCAATTGCACACTCCCTCAAGACTTGAGACATCTGAGGCATTGTGTTGTGTGACAAAACTGCACATTTTAGTGGCCTTTTATTGTCCCCAGCACAAGGTGCACCTGTGTAATCAGCTTCTTGATATACCACACCTGTCAGGTGGATGAATTATCTTGGGGTTAGGGTTAGGGTTAGTTAGATGAATTAGCAAAGTAGAAATGCTTACTAACAGGGATGTAAACACATGTATCAAAAAAAGAGAGAGCTTTTTATGTGTATGGAACATTTCTGGGATCTTTTATTTCAGCTCATGGGACCAACACCTTACATGTTGAGTTTATATTTTTGTTCAGTGCAGCTACAACCAATCTTACTCCCAAGTTCTCTGATGCTGTGCACATCACGCGGACACACACACACACACACACACACACACACGCACACACACACACACACACACACACACACACACACACACACACACACACACACACAGTGGTTGGTTCTGTCACTGTGTCGATACAGAGGTGTGGTTATTGTTGTTTGTTGTAACTCATTTGAATATGCTGTTGCTCCTGGCTGTTCTTTTGTAATGGGGCTTTTTATTGTGTTCAGATCAACAACAGTCAGTTTGTTTATTTGTGAGCCAGACAGACTGGGAGCAATCATGTTGAGAGGCAACTGCTTTTCCTGCACTGCACTAAATGAGTATACTGTAGCTACAGGCTTTAAAGCTGGAATCTTTAATTGAAGCAACAACAAAACGGTCACCCCTCATGTGTTTTGGTAAAAATCTGAGGGATGCCTAGAGAAATGTAACCACTCTCCAATTCAAAACGAGAGCTATGTATGCAAGGTGACCATACATGATATCAGATCGTTTTGAGGCTATATAGTGTTTGTTTACATTTATTTTGTTTACAAACATTGGAGTATAACAAGCTTATATTTTGGGTTCTGGTTGGGTAAGACAGTTGAACTAAGTTCCTGAGGCGTTTATATGTTGTATTCTTCAAGAATCAATGGGTATACGTCGTTCATTTCTAAGTCCAAAAATGGATGTAGCAACTAAGGACTCCAGCTTTAACAAAGATAAATGCACAGACAAAAAACACTCACAAACACTACTCTCCAGCTTAATTTCTACACAACAAAATGCATTTCATCCTTCAATCTAGAATCGCTTGACAACTGAAAGGCTGTGACTACCTGTTGGCATGAGATACTGCAGTAATGTGGCCTGTAAACTTCTGATCATTCTTGAGAAAAGTGATTTTTGCATTTCCTTGTTCCAGTAATAGGAGATAATGAATAGGCATATTTTCGATTATATAATGGGACACTGTCATTCAAAGGAAGTCTTATTCCTCATACTGCGGCATAGAAAACCCCGGGTCATGTTTCCGCATAGTAGAATGACAGTGGGTGTATTCTAGAATGATTTTGGAAGTACGTTCTCTAGTGAGGCGTAATGGATGATAGAGAGCGTTCTCACAGGAACTTATCCTTGGGTGACATGAACATTCCTCTCAACATTCTTCAACACGTACATCATGGAAGTTATATCGCTATCTATGTGCCTGTAGGTTCACAATATGACAGTGCAAGTCGCGCTATGCCACCCACAACATAAACCTAGTGTCCTATCAGTTCTCTCTCACAAGATGTCAAAACAGTTTTGATCGATGATCTGTAACACTGTGAAACCCTCTGCGTTTGGCAGATCTACTGTCATTGGGAGATGTCAATA
>NC_092151.1:17777330-17829830 GCF_045791955.1 Oncorhynchus clarkii lewisi
AGCCTGTCAGACCCTCCCTGACGGCTCCTCAGATGGCAGCTCTACTATCATATTTCTCCTCTAATATGAAGACTGGGGGTAAAATGCAATTACCTGTCATGTATGAAGGTGAAGACACAGAGCCTCTCGTGCTATAATGACTCCCCCAAAACGAATTTCGCCTGTACAGTACAGGAGACAGGGGAGTGTAGCCTACAGTAGTATCAGATGACCTCAAACACACTACACTATCTGAACCACTCTACATTATATGCTATTACCCGCTATTCCCCCAGCTTTAATAACAAAAGCTCTTCAATATACCTCCTGGGCTCCGAGGGCGTGTATTACTGTACTGTACAGCCTATCTATCTGTCCTCCATATAGGTCACCACACAGCTTCTCTTCAAATAAGAGGACTCTGTCTTTAATAAAAGACTAGCTTTGAGATGAGGACTGTGACAGTGTCAAAGGCAGACAGATCACAGCCATTAATAGCCTCAATGGGGAAATTATAAAGATAGAGCACATGTAAGTGCAGCTCACGGACAGAGCTCTCATGGAGCAATACTAGGGCCAATTCACTTCATACCTTTCTCCTCCACACCCATTGCACTGACCTTTACCATAATATCAGCCATTACAATTAAAAAGCCCTGCTTACCAAGGCCATCATCACATCAAGGTTTGAATAGGGGAGTGTCTCTGACACATAGCAAGGTAATTTAGATCAAATCCAATCATCTGACACTATGGCACAGTAACCACGCACCAATCCATCAACGCAACCCCATGGCAACCACCAACCATCCCAGTCATCTTTTTAATAACACTCTCCTCCTCGTATCCTGTCTCATTGGCTGTCTTAGTGTAGTACTTGTTGATAATTGCGTGGCATGTCGCCGTGGTTTGATTGACAGGCGTCCAGGAAAATGGGAGTGTGCTCGCCCCTTGTCTGTCTTGTCTGCCAAGATTTCCTCATTAAGCGCATTGCAATGACACGGCGCTGCTTATCGATTGCTCTGGCCTGTCATCCCAAGGGGTGCTGCTTTGATTTATAATGTCTTAACCCCCCTTCCCCTCCACCACTCTGCAGTACCTGTGGAAAACAAGAGGAACTGGAGGAAGCTTTTCATTCTTTCTCCAAAGGTGATTTGGAAAGGGGGAATGGTGCACAAAGAAGATAAAAGCTTCAATGCATGAAACAAAGTAGACATTTGACAGACTTGAAAATATATTTTGTGAGTACAATAAAATAACAACATAAAGGCCAAATCAGCGATGCAGTATATTTTTAACATGACATTGGCTTATGACTCACTCTGTTGTTGTTCTTGTTGTTTAATTTTTTGTACTTTTTTGTACTTTTCTCTCCAATTGGTAGTTACAGGTCAAGAGCCACGCGTCCTCCGAAACACGACCCTGCCAAGTGACACTGCTCGCTTAACCCGGAAGCCAGCCGCACCAACGTGTCGGAGGAAACACCGTACAGCTGGCGACCGAAGTCAGCGTGCATGTGCCCGGCCCACCACAGGAGTCGCTAGAGCCCAAAGGGACAAGGACATCCCTGCTGGCCAAACCCTCCCCTCACCCAGACGACGCTGTGCCAATTGTGCGTCGCCTCATGGGTCTCCCGGTCGTGGCCGGCTGCGACATGGCCCAGGATCGAACCTGGATCTATAGTGACGCCTCAAGCACTGCAATGCCTTAGACCATTGCACCACTCGTGGGGCTCGTTGTTGTTGTTTTTGTTGTGTGGCTCTGCTCTGTTCTAAAGGCCTGTCTCCATATTGTCTCCAGTCTCCATAATGTCTCCTGTCTCCATAATGTCTCCTGTTTCCACCTCGGACTGATGAGGTGTCAGAGCAGTCAGCAGGACAGATCAGAGGCCTCTCTCTCACCCACAAATTACATGGGAGAGTCTTCCTCCGCACGAAAGCAGGGTTCAGAAATAGTCAGGAGAGCGAGAAGAAAGAGACAAAGAGAGAGAGAGAGAGAGAGAGAGAGAGAGAGAGAGAGAGAGAGAGAGAGAGAGAATGACAGAGTCCCCCTCCCTCCCTCCATTGGGGTTGCTTGACACAGATCTTGACACACACACACCTCTCATACACGCACCTCTCATTACCCATGATCCTTCATCATTACCCGGGCAACTCCGCCCCTCTCTGCTCTTCCCTTCTCCCTATCCTGGCCTGTTGAGTGACTGGGGCGACGTGTCGCAATTAAACACCACCCTCCCCATGTCCCCTCTGTCACTCAGCCCACTATCTCTGAGGTCATCACACCTGGGTGTGTAAATGAAGAGGAGAGAGAGACAAGAGCTGTCACTCACTCACTCACTCACACACACACACACACACACACACACACACACACACACACACACACACACACACACACACACACACACACACACACACACACACACACACACACACACACACACACACACACACACACACACACACACACACACACACACACACACACACACTCTATCAGTGGAGGAGTCCATTATTCCATCATCCAGACTGAGCCGTGACACCAAGGACACACCAGCAGGCAAAGAGAATGCAGGACTCGTGTTCCCGGTCTTTTACACTACTGTCGTTCTCTGAAGGTTTGATGGTGATGTACCTCACGCATGCATAAACACACCAACATCCACTACACAGTCCTCTCCTATACAGACGGAGAACATGCTCAACTCTAATTCCTGTTGTGTAAACAAGTAAAAAGGGTGATTGGAGCCAAAAATCTAGACAAAAAAAATGATTGAACCTTTATTAATACAGGTAGTTAACATACAAATTAAAAAAAGGTCCAGCATCCATTTGATTGTGATTTGTGTAAGCTTTGTTAAATTGTTTCCCTTAAGCATCCTCAACACAGACACACCAACTACAAATAGGATAAACACCAGGATAAAGACACGTGATGTGCAAATACTGTAGAGACCTTTTCATTTACATACACACAGATGTAAACCCTCTGACTCTAACTCCAGCACAACTATCACCCCAGTATCGTGTGAATTTTAAAAGATCACATCAGCATGGGGGTTTTGTGATCTCCAATATAAAATACAAAGGTGCCTCAATATTCCTTTTTTGAATTTTACAATAAAGCCAATAGAACCAACTCGGGGGGCATAACCAAAAGGGAGGGGACTAAGCACGCTGACCCCTGACCTAGTCTGTCTGGCAAACGGCACATCAGAGTATGTTTCCACGTTTAAAAGCTGCAATATGTAGCTTTTTGGGCGACCCAACCAAATGTACATAGAAATGTGACGTATAGATCTGTCATTCTCATTGAAAGCAAGTCCAAGAATGTCACGACTCCCGCCGAAGTTGGCTCCCCTGCCTGTTCGGGCGGTGCTCGGCGGTCGTCGTCACCGGCCTAAAAGCCGCCACCGATCCCTTTTCCTTTTTCTGTTAGTTTAGTCTTATGAGTTGCACCTGTTCCTATTTGTGTTTTCTTGATTTGCTTACCTATTTTGGCTTGTGAAGCCCACCCTTGTTTGTGCGGGATTATTTTGTGTTCACGTTTTGAATCGGAGGTGTTTATTGTGCTCCGGACCGTGTTACCCTGTGTTTTGGGCATGACCATTTTGTGCCAGAATAAACTGCATTTTTCCGTGAACCCTCTGCTCTCTGCACCTGATTCCTACCTTCCACTCCTAGTCATCTGTGACAAAGAAGCAATATATCTGTCCTATGTTTGCTATTTCTATGCTTTTGTGTCTTCTACTTTCGGTTTTGTGCACCAGCTTCAAACAGCTGAAAATGCAATATTTTTGGTTATGGAAAATATATTTCATAGTGGTTTAAATGGTACAATGATTCTCTACGCCACACGCACACATACACACACACAAGCGAGGCAGCTACATGATTAGACTACGTTGGTGAGCATCTAGACTGCCATTGCCCTCTGTTTTGATGGTGAACATACAATCACTAGAGAACAAACTGGACGAGCTCCATTGGAGACAATCCTATCAATGGGACCTAAAGAACTGTAATACCCTACGAGTCATGGCTGAACAAGGACATGGATAATATACACCTCGCTGGCTTTTCCAAGCATCGTCTAGTCTAGGGTAAGATAAGAGGGGGAGGGGTGTGTCTCTTTATTAACAACAGCTGGTGCGCAATCTCTAATACTAAGTAGGTCTAGAGTTTTTGCTTGCCTGAGTTACCTCACGATAAGCTGCAGACCATACTATTTACCAAGAGAGGTTTCATATATATTTTTCATAGCTGTCTACTTACTACCACAAACCAATGCTGGCACTAAGGCAGCACTCAATGAGCTGTATAGAGCAATAAGCAAACAAGAAAATGCACATCCAGAAGCGACGCTTCTCATGGCCAGTGATTTTAATGCAAGAAAACTGAAATTAGTTTTACCTTATTTTTACCAGCATGTCACCTGTGCAACTCGGTGCACACAAAGAAACGCATACAAAGCTCTCCCTCGCCATCTAACCATAGCTCTATCTTCCTGGCTCCTGCTTAGAAGCAAAAACTCAAACAGGAAGTACCATTACAGTCGTAGAAAGATGTCAAATGAAGTATAGAATCAATCTTTAGGATGTTTTTATCATAAATCTTCAATAATGTTTAAACCGGAGAATTCCTTTGTCTGTAGAAATGCAATGGAACGCAGCTAACTCTCACGTAAGCGCGCGTGATCAGCTCATGGCACTCTGCCAGATCCCTGACTCAATCAGCTCTCATTCCCCCCTCCCTCACAGTAGAAGCCTCAAACAACGTTCTAAAGACTGTTGACATCTAGTGGAAGCCTTAAGAAGTGCATTAGGACCCCATAGACACTGTATATTGGATAGGCAATGACTTGAAAAACTACAAATCTCAGATTTCCCACTTCCTGGTTGGATTTCTTCTCAGGTTTTTGCCTGCCATATGAATTCTGTTATACTCACAGACATCATTAAAACAGTTTTAGAAACGTCAGTGTTTTCTATCAAAGCTACGCAATACTGCCCCCCAGTCCCAAAGAAGTTATTAAGGAGTTTACCACATCAGTCACCGGCTTCATTAATAAGTGCTTCAATGACGTCGTCCCCACGGTACCCGTACGTACATATCCCAACCAAAAGCCATGGATTACAGGGAACATCTGTACTGAGCTAAAGTCTAAAGCTGCCGCTTTCAAGGAGCGGGACACTAATCCGGACTCCTATAAGAAATCCCGCTACGACCTCCGACGAGCCATCAAAAAGACAAAGGGAATCCCAGCCAGTGAGGCAAGCCTACCAGACGAGCTAAATGCCTTCTATGCTCGCTTCGAGGCAAACAACACTGAACCATGCATGAGAGCACCAGCAATTCCAGACAACTGTGTGATCTTGCTCTCCGTAGCCAATGTGAGTAAGAGCTTTAAACAGGTTAACATTCACAAGGCCGTGGGGCCTGACAGATTACCAGGACGCATACTCAGAGCATGGTTTGACCAGCTGGTGGTTGCCTTCACTGACATTTTCAACTTCTCCCTGACCTAGTCGGTAATACCTACATGTTTCAAGCAGACCACCATAGTCCCTGTGCCCCGTAGCACTCTCATCTGTAGCCATAAAAAATGTGGCATGGCCCTCAGATCCTCAAAAAGTTCTACAGGTGCACCATTGAGAGCATCTTGACTAGCTGCATTACTTCTTGGTATGGCAACTGTTTGGCATCTGACCACAAGGCGCTACACAGGGTAGTGTGTACGTTCCAGTACATCAGAAGGGCTGAGTTCCCTGCTATCCAGGATTTCTATATCAGGTAGTCTCAGATGAAGGACCTAAAAATTGTCAAAGACTCCAGTCACCCAAGTCATAGACTGTTCTTTCTGCTACCGCACAGCAAGCAGTCCCGGAGTGCAAATTCTGGTACCAACAGGACCCTGAACAGCATGTACCTCCAAGCCAGACTCCTAAATAGTTAGCCAAATAGCTACCTGGACTATCTGCATTGACTCAACTCTTTTGACTCAACTCCTTCAAGACTGTTGGAACAGCATTTCAGGTGAAACTGGTTGAGAGAATGCCAAGAGTGTGCAGAACTGTCATCAAGGCAAAGGGTGGCAACTTTGAAGAATCTTAAATATAAAATATTTTTTGATTTGTTTAACACGTTTTTGGTCCCTACATGATTACATATGTGTTATATATGTGTCCATATGTGTCCATGTGTGTTATTTCATAGTTTTGATGTCTTCACTATTATAGTACAATGTAGAAAATAGTCAAAATAAAGAAAAACCTTGGAATGAGTAGGTGTCTCCGCTGATAGCCAGGTGTAGCGGTGGTAAGGATTCACTCCATGGTGCTGAAGGAAAGCTCTGCTGTTGGGACATATTTATGTAGGCCCTAACAGTTTGTGGGCACCGTCTGTCACTGTTTACTGTGCAATTAATGTATTGTTTAGTGTTGTGGCTTTGCTGGCATACATCAATAAAACAAAAACTTTACCCCACCAAGATTTACCTGCTAAAAATGCCACTGTGTGGGAACAACATTGATTCAACCAGTGTGTGCCCAGTGGGCATTTCTGGCCATCAATGAAGTTTGAGTAGCTAGCTTGTCTAACTATCTTAGCTGGCATGCCTGCTGGCAAGGCTGGTAAGACTTTAGAAAAGCAAGCAATTACTAAATGTACTTAATAACATTCCCATTACTTTCCATCTTTTACCCAGATTTTTTGAAGACATGCAGAGAAGCACATACAAAAAAAAACAGACAGGAGGATACACACAGCTCAAGAGGTATGCTTTGATATGCAGACAAATTGACATGTTTTTGACATAGAATTAAGCATAATGATAATGACTCTAGGTTGCAGGAAAAAGGTGTTATAAAAATTCTCCAATGAATGGACTAGCCCTCCTCCGGACCACCCCCAGCCATCCTCACGTACTCTGTGCCCCCTCAAATTTGTGGGGTGCATGACATCCCTGCACACACACACACATAGCTCACCATCCTTTAGCACTCCAATATCTCAACAACTTTTTCCTCATTCAAACTTTAATGTTCACTTCTATTCCATAAGCCCAACGGTGTCAAAATAAAGAGTAATTGGTTATGGAAAAGTAGTTCACTTTGAGAAATGGACAATTAGAGAGGAGTTTCTCATTAACGTGAGACAGGCAGGCGTTTAAGAGGGTCTTCTATGCAGCGATCGCATCCGCTAATTAGGACCCCACGACGAGGACCAGGAGCGGTAATTGTCACATCGTGTCTAAATTTACACTTCAATTTTCTACCAGAGTCTGTCATTAGTGTTGTTCAGGGCACAAGGTTTGGTCGTGTGTTGGGGTATCAGGAGGGGGTGAAGGTTTTTTTTGGGTACTGGGGAACCTTTCCTCCCATGTGCCCTATCCCCTCTACACACTTCTCTGTGGAGGCAGGCCATTCTCCAACTGATAGCAGGGCACATGGCATCCTGTTTTAATGAGAACAAAAGGCCATAGAGACAACTATGGCAGAATGGACTATTTATACCTCTCTCTCACTCTGACTAAATGGACACACACCTTCACATGCACACACACACTTGCACAAACCCAACAAATGGAACAGAGGCCTGTAGGCCTGTCCCTTTGAAATGCTTGCATGCAGTTAAATTAAATCTCCTCAATAAAATCAGGGGACATTTCTTCCGTTTGGATTTGCCTAACGCAGTGGTGGGAAAAGTAAATTGTCATACTTGAGTAAAAGTAAGATACCGTAATAGAAAATGACTCAAGTAAAAGTGAAAGTCACACAGTAAAATACTACTTGAGTAAAATTAAAAAAATATTTGGTTTTAATTATACTTAAGTATAAAAAGTGAATGTAATTGCTCAAATATGCTTACGTATAAAAAGTAAAAATAATGTAAAATTCCTTATATTGTAACGGTTTTCTTCTGGTGAAAGAGAGGCGGACCAAAATGCAGCATGGTTAGTTTTGTACATCTTTAATAAAGATGAAAGTACAACAATCTACAAAACAATAAACGTGAAAAAACCAAAACAGTCCTCTCTGGTGCCACAAACACAAAGACAGGAACAATCACCCACAAGAGACCTAAAGAATATGGCTGCCTAAATATGGTTCCCAATCAGAGACAACGATAAACAACTGCCTCTGATTGAGAACCACTCTAGGCAACCATAGACTTACCTAGAGTACTACTCTAACCACAATCCCATAACTACACAAAACAAACCACATAAATCCCCATGTCACACCCTGGCCTCACCAAAATACTAACGAAAACACAGAAATACTAAGGCCAGGGCGTGACATATATTAAGCAAACCCGACAGCACGTGTTTATTTTTATTTACAGATAGCCAGGGGCACACTCCAGCACTCAGACATAATTTACAAACAAGGCATTTGTGTTTAGTGAGTCCTCCAGATCAGGCAGTAAGGATGACCAGGGACGTTCTCTTGATAAGTGTGTGAATTGGACCATTTTCCTGTCAAAATGTAACTAGTACTTTGGGTGTAAGGAATAAAAAGTTCATTATTTTCTTAATGAAAGTAGTGAAGTTAAAGTAAAAGATGGCAATATAATAAATAGTAAAGTTAAGTACAGATAACCCAAAAAACGACTTAAGTAGTACTTTAAAGTATTTTTAGTTAAGTACTTTACACCACTGGTCTAATGTCACTTAGGAAAAAAGGAAGGCGTGTTTATTTATGCTACTCCTACACTTCTATAAAAATGAACGTTTTTTTTACCAACTCCATATTACCTGATTAAAATATCACTTCATTGTTGTAGTTTCCTGGGAGGCAGAATATAGGTCTACGCAGAAATGTGGTAAACTATCAAAAATTACAAACAATTTAATTCAAATGTAAATTGTCTTTGAAATCTTGTTGCTTTTTTAGCTTCAATTTTAAATAGCAAAACAGTAGAATACTCGAAAGAATCAGGCTACAAGAAGTAGAAGTTAGAAGTTAAACTTGAGACTGTCACATGGTATGATGCTGGAGAGACGAAGCAGGTACGGGGAGTCAAACATTTAATACAGAACGGACATGGAACGAGACAGGAACAGCGTCAGCAAACTAATAATACAGATGAGCGAGTCCAGGTGATCAGAGCAGGGAACTGACAAATATAGGAGAGGAAATACACAGATGAGTGAGTCCAGGTGATCAGAGCAGTGAACTGACAAATATAGGAGAGGAAATACACAGATGAGTGAGTCCAGGTGAGTCCAATATCGCTGATGCGCGTGATGAGGGAAGGCAGGTGTGCGTAATGAATGGAAGGAATGCGTGATGCCGGGCAGCCTGGTGCTTGAGGGGGGGAAGAGCGGGAGCAGATGTGACAGTACCCCCCACCCCCCCTCTTGGGGCGCCACCCTGTCACGTCTGCTCCCGCTCTCCCCCCCCTGGCGCTTGAGGGCCCTGCATCACGCACTCCTTACATCCATTACACACACCTGCCTGCCTTCCTGCACCTGCCTTCCCTTTGTCTCGTTCCATGTCCGTTCTGTATTAAATGTTTGACTCCCCGTACCTGCTTCGTCTCTCCAGCTTCATACCATGTGACAGAGACACCTGAAACAACAAACAAAATCGCTCTCCTCATTTTCAAAACCAATATAACTTGATCACAACACAAACAACTACACCCGGTAAAACAGGTCCCAGATCAGGAAGCACTTTGCTAACACAACTTAATCTCACCTGGACACACACACACACACACACACACACACACACACACACACACACACACACACACACACACACACACACACACACACACACACACACACACACACACACACACACACACACACACACACACACACACTGTTCTGTTTTTTCTAATGAATCCACATTGAATCAACATTGTGAACAAACTGTTTGCTGGCAGATGGTGCTTGCTCTCTTTGTTCTGGCTGGATGTTGAAAGTCCAACAGGATAATTTCCCTCGCAGCAGACACCCACGCCGAGGACCCGAGTAGGCGTCCACTCACAATGCCTGAGTCATTCAGAAATCCCTGGGATGGATGCAGTGGCTCTTTCATCCTCTCCTGTAGGCAAACACTTTTGCCTACTGCTTGTTTTGGCATCACACCTGTTGGGGAAACAAAGATAGGCATTGTAAAGTCAGCCTTGTCTCTCTCTATCTCTCTCTCTCTCTCTCTCTCTCTCTCTCTCTCTCTCCCTCTCTCTCTCTCTCTCTCTCTCTCCCTCTCTCTCAGGAGTTTGTTTCCTCTTCCCATATCTCATTCACAATCCAACACAAGCAGTGTTTTGTTTATGTTAAATTAAGGAAGAAAATACTTCCATCGATCTGTGTTAAGGTGTTGAACAAAGACGACTTTATTCATGTGCATGAAGACAAATGAATGTACTGTATCAACATCTGCAAAGATTAACAGTTCATTTAACTAAAAAAATAACTGAGGTTCCCTATGAGGATTATCTCTCTTTCAAAACCATGAAGAACTGAACTTGTGATCTTTTGGAGTGTAAAGTGTGATGTATAGAGCTAATTGCCATTTGGATTATACATAAATGACTCCCCAGCTAGGATAAATACATTGGCATTCTACAGCATGTTAGAACCCACAGTCATCTCATGTAAATCAATACCCAGTCTCCTCTCTCTCTTTCTCTTCTCTCTCTTTCTCTCTTTCTCTTCTTCTCTCCCTTTCTCTCTCTCTCTCTTTATATCTCTTTCTCTTTCTCTCTCTTCAACTCTCTCTCTTTATCTCTCTCTCTCTTAATTTTGCTTTATTGCTCTCCCTCGCTCCCCCTCTAGAAACATGCATATATGGTGTGTGTGTGTGCATGCGTGTGTATATGCGTTCGTGCGTTTGTATGTTTGTGCGTTGTGCATAAGACCATGTCACGCCATCCAAGTGTGTGTGTGTGTGTGTGTGCGTGTCCCTATGCATGTGGGTGTGTGATCCTATGCTTGTCGGTGTGTGTGTCCCTATGCGTGTGGGTGTGTGTGTCCCTATGCGTGTGGGTTTGTGGATGTGTGTGTCCCTATGCAGGTGCGTGTGTGTGTCCCTATGCATGTGGGTGTGTGTCTCTATGCATGTGGGTTTGTGTCTCTATGTGTGTGGGTGTGTGTCTCTATTCGTGTGGGCGTGTGTCTCTATGCATGTGGGTGTGTGTCTCTATGTGTGTGGGTGTGTGTCTCTATGTGTGTGGGTGTGTGTCCCTATGCATGTGGGTGTGTGTCTCTATGTGTGTGGGTGTGTGTCTCTATGTGTGTGGGTGTGTGTCTCTATGCGTGTGGGTGTGTGTCTCTATGTGTGTGGGTGTGTGTTTCTATGTGTGTGGGTGTGTGTCCCTATGCGTGTGGGTGTGTGTCTCTATGTGTGTGGGTGTGTGTCCCTATGCGTGTGTGTCCCTATGCGTGTGGGTGTGTGTCCCTATGCGTGTGGGTGTGTTTGTGTGTGTCCCTATACAGTACGTGTGGTTGTGTGTATCCCTATGCGTATGGGTGTGTGTGTCCCTATGTGTGTTTGTGTCCCTATGTGTGTGTCCCTATACAGTACGTGTGGGTGTGTGTGTCCCTATACTGTACGTGTGGGGGTGTGTGTCCCTATGTGTGTGTTGCATGTCTACAGGGCCCTGCTCCTGACGATGCTCTATGGCTGTGAGGTGGCTAGCTGAGCAGAAGGCTGCACTTTCCTCTGAAGAGAAAAACACATCAAAGACATCAAATGGATTAAAACAGAGCCATCACTATCGCACCTTATGTCTGTCATTTCAATAACACAAGGACAAAAACCAAATACCCAAGCATACCCAGGCCTGTACAGCATAAGCCAAAGACACACAATGACTGTGTACACTACCGTATGTTCTCTTTTTTTGTAGAAAGAATGGACGATGACAGCTCTTTGTATTTGTTACAGTATTATGGGTCACCACTGATGAGAGAAGGAGGAGTGGGAGGAAGAGGAGGAGGAAGGAGAGGGAATGATAATGTAATGATGAGAGGAGGAGGAGGAGGAGGAGGAGGAGGAGGAGGAGAAAGGAGAGGAAATTATAATTAATGATAAGAGAATGAGGAGGAGGAGGAGAAGGAAGAGGAGGGGGAAGGAGAGGGAAGAATAATGTAATGATGAGAGAAGGAGGAGGAGGAGGAGGAAGGAGAGGGAATGATAATGTAATGATGAGAGGAGGAGGAAGGAGAGGGAATGATAATGTCATGATGAGAGAAGGAGGAGGAGGGAGAGGGAATTATAATGTAATGATGAGAGAAGGAGAAGGAGGAAGGAGAGGGAATGATAATGTAATGATGAGAGAAGGAGGAGGAAGGAGAGGGAATGATAATGTAATGATGAGAGAAGGAGGAGGAAGGAGAGGGAATGATAATGTAAATATGAGAGAAGGAGGAGGAAGGAGAGGGAATGATAATGTAATGATGAGAGAAGGAGGAGGAAGGAGAGGGAATGATAATGTAATGATGAGAGAAGGAGGAGAAGGAGGAGAGTGTGTTTGGGTGGAGGTGTGAGAGAACAAGAGAGAGGGGGTGGTGTCTTCTCAGTCTTCCAGTGTTCCTGTGTTACTGTGACAACCAGCCTGTTATGGGGTATATATTAACACGCACACACACACGCACACACACAAAACGTGAAGCATTTGGGTGTACTCAAGAACCGGAGGTGAGCAACAGTGATTTGTAGTGGTTATTAAGTTTCTTTACTGTTATTAAGAAATGCCAATGTTCACGCCACGATTCTGTGAAGTCATATATACAGTATGTCAGAGTTGATGGGGGTAGATATCCTTGAAACACAGTGTGTGTGTGTGTGTTCTTGCCTATCTATGATCCTCACACATGACAGGCTGCTCATAAATCTGATCCTCAGCCTTCAAAGTCATGTCGTCAATAAAACATGACAGATAATTGTATGTCCCTACAGTACAATACACTACACCAGACACAGTGTCTCAACAGTACAATACACTACACCAGACACAGTGTCTCAACAGTACAATAAACTACACCAGGACAGTGTCCCTACAGTACAATACACTACACCAGACACAGTGTCTCAACAGTACAATACACTACACCAGACACAGTACAATACACTACACCAGACACAGTGTCTCAACAGTACAATACACTACACCAGACACAGTGTCTCAACAGTACAATACACTACACCAGACACAGTGTCTCAACAGTACAATACACTACACCAGACACAGTGTCTCAACAGTACAATACACTACACCAGGACAGTGTCCCTACAGTACAATACACTACACCAGACACAGTGTCTCAACAGTACAATACACTACACCAGACACAGTACAATACACTACACCAGACACAGTGTCTCAACAGTACAATACACTACACCAGACACAGTACAATACACTACACCAGACAGTGTCCCTACAGTACAATACACTACACCAGACACAGTGTCTCAACAGTACAATACACTACACCAGACAGTGTCCCTAGAGTACAATACACTACACCAGACACAGTGTCTCAACAGTACAATACACTACACCAGACACAGTGTCTCAACAGTACAATACACTACACCAGGACAGTGTCCCTACAGTACAATACACTACACCAGACACAGTGTCTCAACAGTACAATACACTACACCAGACACAGTACAATACACTACACCAGACACAGTGTCTCAACAGTACAATACACTACACCAGACACAGTACAATACACTACACCAGACAGTGTCCCTACAGTACAATACACTACACCAGACACAGTGTCTCAACAGTACAATACACTACACCAGACAGTGTCCCTACAGTACAATACACTACACCAGACACAGTGTCTCAACAGTACAATACACTACACCAGACACAGTACAATACACTACACCAGACAGTGTCCCTACAGTACAATACACTACACCAGACACAGTACAATACACTACACGAGACAGTGTCCCTACAGTACAATACACTACACCAGACACAGTGTCTCAACAGTACAATACACTACACCAGACACAGTACAATACACTACACCAGACAGTGTCCCTACAGTACAATACACTACACCAAACACAGTACAATACACTACACCAGACACAGTGTCTCAACAGTACAATACACTACACCAGACACAGTGTCCCTACAGTACAATACACTACACCAGACACAGTACAATACACTACACCAGACACAGTGTCTCTTCAGTACAATACACTACACCAGATAGTGTCTCAACAGTACAATACACTACATCAGACACAGTACAATACACTACACCAGACACAGTGTCTCAACAGTACAATACACTACACCAGACACAGTGTCTCAACAGTACAATAAACTACACCAGATATTGTCTCAACAGTACACTACACTACACCAGGACAGTGTCACTACAGTGCAATACACTACACTACATCAGACACAGTGTCTCATCAGTACAATACACTACACCAGGACAGTGACACTACAGTACAATACACTACAATACACCAGACACAGTGTCTCAACAGTACAATACACTACACCAGGCACAGTGTCTCATCAGTACAATACACTACACCAGACACAGTGTCTCAACAGTACAATACACTACACCAGACACAGTGTCTCAACAGTACACTACACTACACCAGACACAGTGTCTCAACAGTACAATACACTACACCAGAAACAGTGTCTCAACAGTACAATAAACTACACCAGATAGTGTCTCAACAGCACAATACACTACACCAGACACAGTGTCTCAACAGTACAATACACTACACCAGACACAGTACAATACACTACACCAGACAGTGTCCCTACAGTACAATACACTACACCAGACACAGTACAATACACTACACGAGACAGTGTCCCTACAGTACAATACACTACACCAGACACAGTGTCTCAACAGTACAATACACTACACCAGACACAGTACAATACACTACACCAGACAGTGTCCCTACAGTACAATACACTACACCAAACACAGTACAATACACTACACGAGACAGTGTCCCTACAGTACAATACACTACACCAGACACAGTGTCTCAACAGTACAATACACTACACCAGACACAGTACAATACACTACACCAGACAGTGTCTCAACAGTACAATACACTACACCAGACACAGTGTCCCTACAGTACAATACACTACACCAGACACAGTACAATACACTACACCAGACACAGTGTCTCTTCAGTACAATACACTACACCAGATAGTGTCTCAACAGTACAATACACTACATCAGACACAGTACAATACACTACACCAGACACAGTGTCTCAACAGTACAATACACTACACCAGACACAGTGTCTCAACAGTACAATAAAATACACCAGATATTGTCTCAACAGTACACTACACTACACCAGGACAGTGTCACTACAGTGCAATACACTACACTACACCAGACACAGTGTCTCATCAGTACAATACACTACACCAGGACAGTGACACTACAGTACAATACACTACAATACACCAGACACAGTGTCTCAACAGTACAATACACTACACCAGGCACAGTGTCTCATCAGTACAATACACTACACCAGACACAGTGTCTCAACAGTACAATACACTACACCAGACACAGTGTCTCAACAGTACACTACACTACACCAGACACAGTGTCTCAACAGTACAATACACTACACCAGAAACAGTGTCTCAACAGTACAATAAACTACACCAGATAGTGTCTCAACAGCACAATACACTACACCAGACACAGTGTCTCAACAGTACAATACACTACACCAGACACAGTGTCTCAACAGCACAATACACTACACCAGACACAGTGTCTCAACAGTACACTACACTACACCAAATAGTGTCTCAAGAGCTAAAGACACTACACCAGACACAGTGTCTCAAGAGCACAATATACTACACCAGACACAGTGTCTCAACAGTACAATACACTACACCAGACACAGTGTCTCAACAGTACAATACACTACACCAAACACAGTACAATACACACACCAGACAGTGTCCCTACAATACAAATAAAATAAAATAAAATGTATTTATATAGCCCTTTGTACATCAGCCGATATCTCGAAGTGCTGTACAGAAACCCAGCCTAAAACACCAAACAGCAAGCAATGCAGGTGTAGAAGCACGGTGGCTAGGAAAAACTCCCTAGAAAGGCCAAAACCTAGGAAGAAACCTAGAGAGGAACCAGGCTATGTGGGGTGGCCAGTCCTCTTCTGGCTGTGCCGGGTGGAGATTATAACAGAACATGGCCAAGATGTTCAAATGTTCATAAATGACCAGCATGGTCGAATAATAATAAGGCAGAACAGTTGAAACTGGAGCAGCAGCACGGCCAGGTGGACTGGGGACAGCAAGGAGTCATCATGTCAGGTAGTCCTGGGGCATGGTCCTAGGGCTCAGGTCCTCCGAGAGAGAGAAAGAAGGAGAGAAGGAGAGAATTAGAGAATGCACACTTAGATTCACACAGGACACCGAATAAGACAGGAGAAGTACTCCAGATATAACAAACTGACCCTAGCCCCCCGACACATAAACTACTGCAGCATAAATACTGGAGGCTGAGACAGGAGGGGTCAGGAGAGACTGTGGCCCCATCCGAGGACACCCCCAGACAGGGCCAAACAGGAAGAATATAATCCCACCCACTTTGCCAAAGCACAGCCCCCACACCACTAGAGGGATATCTTCAACCACCAACTTACCATCCTGAGACAAGGCTGAGTATAGCCCAAAAAGATCTCCGCCATGGCACAACCCAAGGGGGGGCGCCAACCCAGACAGGATGACCACATCAGTGAATCAACCCACTCAGGTGACGCACCCCTTCCAGGGACGGCATGAGAGAGCCCCAGTAAGCCAGTGACTCAGCCCCTGTAATAGGGTTAGAGGCAGAGAATCCCAGTGGAAAGAGGGGAACCGGCCAGGCAGAGACAGCAAGGGCTGTCTCAAGTTGCTCCAGAGCCTTTCCGTTCACCTTCACACTCCTGGGCCAGACTACACTCAATCATATGACCCACTGAAGAGATGAGTCTTCAGTAAAGACTTAAAGGTTGAGACCGAGTTTGAGTCTCTGACATGGGTAGGCAGACCGTTCCATAAAAATGGAGCTCTATAGGAGAAAGCCCTGCCTCCAGCTGTTTGCTTAGAAATTCTAGGGACAATTAGGAGGCCTGCGTCTTGTGACCGTAGCGTACGTGTAGGTATGTACGGCAGGACCAAATCAGAGAGATAGGTAGGAGCAAGCCCATGTAATGCTTTGTAGGTTAGCAATAAAACCTTGAAATCAGCCCTTGCTTTGACAGGAATCCAGTGTAGGGAGGCTAGCACTGGAGTAATATGATCAATTTTTTTGGTTCTAGTCAGGATTCTAGCAGCCGTATTTAGCACTAACTGAAGTTAATTTAGTGCTTTATCCGGGTAGCCGGAAAGTAGAGCATTGCAGTAGTCTAACCTAGAAGTGACAAAAGCATGGATTAATTTTTCTGCATCATTTTTGGACAGAAAGTTTCTGATTTTTGCAATGTTACGTAGATGGAAAAAAGCTGTCCTTGAAATGGTCTTGATATGTTCTTCAAAAGAGAGATCAGGGTCCAGAGTAATGACAGACATAGTGTATCAACAGTACAAAACACTACACCAGATAGTGTCTCAACAGTACAATACACTACACCAGATAGTGTACCAACAGTACAATACGCTACACCAGATAGTGTATCAACAGTACAATACACTACACCAGATAGTGTCTCAACAGTACAATACACTACACCAGATAGTGTACCAACAGTACAATACGTTAAACCAGATGGTGTATCAACAGTACAATACACTGCACCAGATAGTGTCTCAACAGTACAATACGCTACACCAGATAGTGTATCAACAGTACAATACACTACACCAGATAGTGTCTCAACAGTACAATACACTACACCAGATAGTGTACCAACAGTACAATACACTACATCAGACACAGTGTCTCAACAGTACAATACGCTACTCCAGATAGTGTATCAACAGTACAATACACTACACCAGATGGTGTCTCAACAGTACAATACACTACACCAGATAGTGTACCAACAGTACAATACGTTACACCAGATGGTGTATCAACAGTACAATACACTGCACCAGATAGTGTCTCAACAGTACAATACGCTACACCAGATAGTGTATCAACAGTACAATACACTACACCAGATAGTGTCTCAACAGTACAATACACTACACCAGATAGTGTACCAACAGTACAATACGTTACACCAGATAGTGTACCAACAGTACAATACACTGCACCAGATAGTGTCTCAACAGTACAATACGCTACACCAGATAGTGTATCAACAGTACAATACGCTACACCAGATAGTGTCTCAACAGTACAATACACTACACCAGATAGTGTACCAACAGTACAATACACTACACCAGACACAGTGTCTCAACAGTACAATACGCTACTCCAGATAGTGTATCAACAGTACAATACACTACACCAGATAGTGTCTCAACAGTACAATACACTACACCAGATAGTGTATAAACAGTACAATACACTACACCAGATAGTGTCTCAACAGTACAATACACTACACCAGATAGTGTACCAACAGTACAATACGCTACACCAGATGGTGTATCAACAGTACAATACACTGCACCAGATAGTGTCTCAACAGTACAATACGCTACACCAGATAGTGTATCAACAGTACAATACGCTACACCAGATAGTGTCTCAACAGTACAATACACTACACCAGACACAGTGTCTCAACAGTACAATACGCTACTCCAGATAGTGTATCAACAGTACAATACACTACACCAGATAGTGTCTCAACAGTACAATACACTACACCAGATAGTGTATAAACAGTACAATACACTACACCAGATAGTGTCTCAACAGTACAATACACTACACCAGATAGTGTACCAACAGTACAATACGCTACTCCAGATAGTGTCTCAACAGTACAAAACACTACACCAGATAGTGTATCAACAGTACAATACACTACACCAGATAGTGTCTCAACAGTACAATACACTACACCAGATAGTGTACCAACAGTACAATACGCTACACCAGATAGTGTATCAACAGTACAATACACTACACCAGATAGTGTCTCAACAGTACAATACACTACACCAGATAGTGTATAAACAGTACAATACACTACACCAGATAGTGTCTCAACAGTACAATACGCTACACCAGATACAGTGTCTCAACAGTACAATACACTACACCAGATAGTGTATCAACAGCACAATACACTACACCAGACACAGTGTCTCAACAGTACAATACACTACACCAGATAGTGTCTCAACAGTACAATACACTACACCAGATAGTGTCTCAACAGTACACTACACTACACCAGACACAGTGTCTCAACAGTACAATAAACTACACCAGATAGTGTCTCAACAGCACAATACACTACACCAGACACAGTACAATACACTACACCAGACACAGTGTCTCAACAGTACACTACACTACACCAGATAGTGTCTCAACAGTACAATACACTACACCAGACACAGTGTCTCAACAGTACAATACACAACACCAGATAGTGTATCAACAGTACAATACACTACACTACACCAGACACAGTGTCTCAACAGTACAATACGCTACTCCAGATAGTGTCTCAACAGTACAATACACTACACCAGATAGTGTCTCAACAGTACAATACGCTACTCCAGATAGTGTCTCAACAGTACAATACACTACACCAGATAGTGTATCAACAGTACAATACACTACACCAGATAGTGTCTCAACAGTACAATACACTACACCAGATAGTGTACCAACAGTACAATACGCTACTCCAGATAGTGTCTCAACAGTACAATACACTACACCAGACACAGTGTCTAAACAGCACAATACACTACACCAGACACAGTGTCTCAACAGTACACTACACTACACCAGATAGTGTATCAACAGTACAAAACACTACACCAGATAGTGTCTCAACAGTACAATACACTACACCAGATAGTGTACCAACAGTACAATACGCTACACCAGATAGTGTATCAACAGTACAATACACTACACCAGATAGTGTCTCAACAGTACAATACACTACACCAGATAGTGTACCAACAGTACAATACGCTACACCAGATAGTGTATCAACAGTACAATACACTACACCAGATAGTATCTCAACAGTACAATACACTACACCAGATAGTGTATCAACAGTACAATACACTACACCAGATAGTGTCTCAACAGTACAATACACTACACCAGATAGTGTACCAACAGTACAATACGTTACACCAGATGGTGTATCAACAGTACAATACACTGCACCAGATAGTGTCTCAACAGTACAATACACTACACCAGATAGTGTACCAACAGTACAATACGCTACACCAGATAGTGTCTCAACAGTACAATACACTACACCAGATAGTGTCTCAACAGTGCAATACACTACACCAGATAGTGTACCAACAGTACAATACACTACACCAGACACAGTGTCTCAACAGTACAATACGCTACTCCAGATAGTGTATCAACAGTACAATACGCTACTCCAGATAGTGTATCAACAGTACAATACACTACACCAGATAGTGTCTCAACAGTACAATACACTACACCAGATAGTGTATAAACAGTACAATACACTACACCAGATAGTGTCTCAACAGTACAATACACTACACCAGATAGTGTACCAACAGTACAATACGCTACTCCAGATAGTGTCTCAACAGTACAAAACACTACACCAGATAGTGTATCTACAGTACAATACGTTACACCAGATGGTGTATCAACAGTACAATACACTGCACCAGATAGTGTCTCAACAGTACAATACACTACACCAGATAGTGTACCAACAGTACAATACGCTACACCAGATAGTGTATCAACAGTACAATACACTACACCAGATAGTGTCTCAACAGTACAATACACTACACCAGATAGTGTACCAACAGTACAATACACTACACCAGATAGTGTATAAACAGTACAATACACTACACCAGATAGTGTCTCAACAGTACAATACACTACACCAGATAGTGTACCAACAGTACAATACGCTACACCAGATAGTGTATCAACAGTACAATACACTACACCAGATAGTGTCTCAACAGTACAATACACTACACCAGATAGTGTATAAACAGTACAATACACTACACCAGATAGTGTCTCAACAGTACAATACGCTACACCAGATACAGTGTCTCAACAGTACAATACACTACACCAGATAGTGTATCAACAGCACAATACACTACACCAGACACAGTGTCTCAACAGTACAATACACTACACCAGATAGTGTCTCAACAGTACAATACACTACACCAGATAGTGTCTCAACAGTACACTACACTACACCAGACACAGTGTCTCAACAGTACAATAAACTACACCAGATAGTGTCTCAACAGCACAATACACTACACCAGACACAGTACAATACACTACACCAGACACAGTGTCTCAACAGTACACTACACTACACCAGATAGTGTCTCAACAGTACAATACACTACACCAGACACAGTGTCTCAACAGTACAATACACAACACCAGATAGTGTATCAACAGTACAATACACTACACTACACCAGACACAGTGTCTCAACAGTACAATACGCTACTCCAGATAGTGTCTCAACAGTACAATACACTACACCAGATAGTGTCTCAACAGTACAATACGCTACTCCAGATAGTGTCTCAACAGTACAATACACTACACCAGATAGTGTATCAACAGTACAATACACTACACCAGATAGTGTCTCAACAGTACAATACACTACACCAGATAGTGTACCAACAGTACAATACGCTACTCCAGATAGTGTCTCAACAGTACAATACACTACACCAGACACAGTGTCTAAACAGCACAATACACTACACCAGACACAGTGTCTCAACAGTACACTACACTACACCAGATAGTGTATCAACAGTACAAAACACTACACCAGATAGTGTCTCAACAGTACAATACACTACACCAGATAGTGTACCAACAGTACAATACGCTACACCAGATAGTGTATCAACAGTACAATACACTACACCAGATAGTGTCTCAACAGTACAATACACTACACCAGATAGTGTACCAACAGTACAATACGCTACACCAGATAGTGTATCAACAGTACAATACACTACACCAGATAGTATCTCAACAGTACAATACACTACACCAGATAGTGTATCAACAGTACAATACACTACACCAGATAGTGTCTCAACAGTACAATACACTACACCAGATAGTGTACCAACAGTACAATACGTTACACCAGATGGTGTATCAACAGTACAATACACTGCACCAGATAGTGTCTCAACAGTACAATACACTACACCAGATAGTGTACCAACAGTACAATACGCTACACCAGATAGTGTATCAACAGTACAATACACTACACCAGATAGTGTCTCAACAGTGCAATACACTACACCAGATAGTGTACCAACAGTACAATACACTACACCAGACACAGTGTCTCAACAGTACAATACGCTACTCCAGATAGTGTATCAACAGTACAATACGCTACTCCAGATAGTGTATCAACAGTACAATACACTACACCAGATAGTGTCTCAACAGTACAATACACTACACCAGATAGTGTATAAACAGTACAATACACTACACCAGATAGTGTCTCAACAGTACAATACACTACACCAGATAGTGTACCAACAGTACAATACGCTACTCCAGATAGTGTCTCAACAGTACAAAACACTACACCAGATAGTGTCTCAACAGTACAATACACTACACCAGATAGTGTACCAACAGTACAATACACTACACCAGATAGTGTATAAACAGTACAATACACTACACCAGATAGTGTCTCAACAGTACAATACACTACACCAGATAGTGTACCAACAGTACAATACACTACACCAGACACAGTGTCTCAACAGTACAATACGCTACTCCAGATAGTGTATCAACAGTACAATACACTACACCAGATAGTGTCTCAACAGTACAATACACTACACCAGATAGTGTACCAACAGTACAATACGCTACACCAGATAGTGTATCAACAGTATAATACACTACACCAGATAGTGTCTCAACAGTACAATACACTACACCAGATAGTGTATCAACAGTACAATACACTACACCAGATAGTGTCTCAACAGTACAATACACTACACCAGATACAGTGTCTCAACAGTACAATACACTACACCAGATAGTGTATCAACAGCACAATACACTACACCAGACACAGTGTCTCAACAGTACAATACACTACACCAGATAGTGTCTCAACAGTACAATACACTACACCAGATAGTGTCTCAACAGTACAATACACTACACCAGACACAGTGTCTCAACAGTACAATACAACATTGATCACACCCTGTTTCCAAACAGCTTGTCACCAAGCCTATATTTATGCCTAGGAAGCCCACTGTTTCTGACAGCTTTCAACTGCATCACACTGTACTGTAGAACGATAACTTCTCTGCTTGTTTCTGACAGTGCATGATGAGCCATCCTCTAGCTAAAGCATCGTAACCTTCTCAATCAGCATCACTCGAGGGCGTAAGTTTCCAAAACCAAGATAACGCCTATTCCTGGACTAAAACAACATAACCCTAGCTTCATGTCCACATCCTGGTTCAACCCTAAACGTAACCTCTATCCCAAACCTACCACGAACCCTAGCTTTATGTCCACATCCTGGTTCAACCCTAAACTTAACCTCTATCCCAAACCTACCACGAACCCTAGCTTCATGTCCACATCCTGGTTCAACCCTAAACTTAACCTCTATCCCAAACCTACCACGAACCCTAGCTTTATGTCCACATCCTGGTTCAACCCTAAACTTAACCTCTATCCCAAACCTACCACGAACCCTAGCTTCATGTCCACATCCTGGTTCAACCCTAAACTTAACCTCTATCCCAAACCTACCACGAACCCTAGCATTATGTCCACATCCTGGTTCAACCCTAAATTTAACCTCTATCCCAAACCTACCACGAACCCTAGCATTATGTCCACATCCTGGTTCAACCCTAAACTTAACCTCTATCCCAAACCTACCACGAACCCTAGCTTCATGTCCACATCCTGGTTCAACCCTAAACTTAACCTCTATCACAAACCTACCACAAACCCTAGCTTTATGTCCACATCCTGGTTCAACCCTAACTTTAGCCTTAACCACAACCCTATCCCTAATCTTGACACTATACTTAGGCAAGCTGTTGCAGTTCAGTTGCCGAACTGCAAGTTTGAGCATCTATAGACCATCTATAGGAGAGGAGACCACCTAATCGCTGAGAGATACCGAAAATAAGTTCAAGCCCTACCCCTTTGTGAATTACAACACTAAATGTGGTGTGATTTTGGTAAATATGCACACTGTGCCCACCAAATACTGCCTTTACCTATTCTCTTGTCTCCTCTTCTTTTCTTTCTCCTCCCCTCCCCTCCCCTCCCACCCCCTCTCCTCTCTTTTCTTTCTCCTCCCCTCCCCTTCCCTCCCACCCCCTCTCCTGTCTTTTCTTTCTCCTCCCCTCCCCTCCCCTCCCCTTCCCTCCCACCCCCTCTCCTCTCTTTTCTTCTCTCCTCTTCTTTTCTTTCTCCTCCCCTCTCCTCCCCTTCCCTCCCCTCTCCTCTCTTTTCTTCTCTCCTCTTCTTTTCTTTCCCCTCCCCTCCCCTCCCACACCCTCTCCTCTCTTTTCTTCTCTCCTCTTCTTTTCTTTCTCCTCCCCTCCCCTCCCCTCCCACACCCACTCCTCTCTTTTCTTCTCTCCTCTTCTTTTCTTTCTCCTCCCCTCCCCTCCCCTCCCACCCCCTCTCCTCTCTTTTCTTCTCTCCTCCTTTCTCATCCCCTCCCACTCCCTCTCCTCTCTTTTCTTTCTCCTCCCCTCCCCTTCCCTCCCACCCCCTCTCCTGTCTTTTCTTTCTCCTCCCCTCCCCTCCCCTCCCCTTCCCTCCCACCCCCTCTCCTCTCTTTTCTTCTATCCTCTTCTTTTCTTTCTCCTCCCCTCCCCTCCCCTCCCACCCCCTCTCCTCTCTTTTCTTCTCTCCTCCTTTCTCATCCCCTCCCACTCCCTCTCCTCTCTTTTCTTTCTCCTCCCCTCCCCTTCCCTCCCACCCCCTCTCCTGTCTTTTCTTTCTCCTCCCCTCCCCTCCCCTCCCCTTCCCTCCCACCCCCTCTCCTCTCTTTTCTTCTATCCTCTTCTTTTCTTTCTCCTCCCCTCTCCTCCCCTTCCCTCCCCTCTCCTCTCTTTTCTTCTCTCCTCTTCTTTTCTTTCCCCTCCCCTCCCCTCCCACACCCTCTCCTCTCTTTTCTTCTCTCCTCTTCTTTTCTTTCTCCTCCCCTCCCCTCCCCTCCCCTCTCTTTTCTTCTCTCCTCTTCTTTTCTTTCTCCTCCCCTCCCCTCCCCTCCCACCCCCTCTCCTCTCTTTTCTTCTCTCCTCTTCTTTTCTTTCTCCTCACTTCCATTCCACTCCACTCCCACCCCCTCTCCTCTCCTCTCTTTTCTTCTCTCCTCTTTTTCCCTTCCCCTCCCCTCCCCTCCCCTCCCCTTCCCTCCCACCCCCTCTCCTGTCTTTTCTTTCCCCTCCCCTCCCCTCCCCTCCCACCCCCTCTCCTCTCTTTTCTCCTCTCCTCTCTTTTCTTCTCTCCTCTTCTTCCCTTCCCCTCCCCTCCCCTCCCCTTCCCTCCCACCCCCTCTCCTGTCTTTTCTTTCCCCTCCCCTCCCCTCCCCTCCCCTTCCCTCCCACCCCCTCTCCTCTCTTTTCTTCTCTCCTCTTCTTTTCTTTCTTTCTTTCTCCTCCCCTCTCCTCCCCTCCCCTCCCCTCCCCTCCCACACCCTCTCCTCTCTTTTCTCCTCTCCTCTTCTTTTCTTTCTCCTCCCCTCCCCTCCCCTCACACCCCCTCTCCTCTCTTTTCTTCTCTCCTCTTCTTTTCTTTCTCCTCCCCTCTCCTCCCCTCTCCTCCCCTCCCCTCTCCTCTCTTTTCTTCTCTCCTCTTCTTTTCTTTCTCCTCCCCTCTCCTCCCCTCCCCTCCCCTCTCCTCTCTTTTCTTCTCTCCTCTTATTTTCTTTCCCCTCCCCTCCCCTCCCCTCTCCTCTCTTCTCTCCTCTTCTTTTCTTTCTCCTCCCCTCCCCTCCCACCCCTCTCCTCTCTTTTCTTCTCTCCTCTTCTTTTCTTTCCCCTCCCCTCCCCTCCCCTCCCACACCCTCTCCTCTCTTTTCTCCTCTCCTCTTATTTTCTTTCCCCTCCCCTCCCCTCCCCTCTCCTCTCTTCTCTCCTCTTCTTTTCTTTCCCTCCCCTTCCCTCTCTCCTCTCCTTCTCTCCTCTCCCCCTCCCCTCTCCTCCCCTCCCCTCCCCTCTCCTCTCTTTTCTTCTCTCCTCTTATTTTCTTTCCCCTCCCCTCCCCTCCCCTCTCCTCTCTTCTCTCCTCTTATTTTCTTTCCCCTCCCCTCCCCTCCCCTCTCCTCTCTTCTCTCCTCTTCTTTTCTTTCTCCTCCCCTCCCCTCCCACCCCTCTCCTCTCTTTTCTTCTCTCCTCTTCTTTTCTTTCTCCTCACTTCCCCTCTCCTCCCACCCCCTCTCCTCTCTTTTCTTCTCTCCTCCTTTCTCCTCCCCTCCCCTCCCCTCCCACTCCCTCTCCTCTCTTTTCTTCTCTCCTCTTCTTTTCTTTCTCCTCACTTCCATTCCACTCCACTCCCACCCCCTCTCCTCTCCTCTCTTTTCTTTCTCCTCCCCTCCCCTTCCCTCCCACCCCCTCTCCTCTCTTTTCTTTCTCCTCCCCTCCCCTCCCCTCCCACCCCCTCTCCTGTCTTTTCTTTCTCCTCCCCTCCCCTCCCCTTCCCTCCCACCCCCTCTCCTTTCTTTTCTTCTCTCCTCTTCTTTTCTTTCTCCTCCCCTCTCCTCCCCTCCCCTCCCCTCTCCTCTCTTTTCTTCTCTCCTCTTCTTTTCTTTCCCCTCCCCTCCCCTCCCCTCCCCTCCCCTCTCCTCTCTTTTCTTCTCTCCTCTTCTTTTCTTTCCCCTCCCCTCCCCTCCCCTCCCACACCCACTCCTCTCTTTTCTTCTCTCCTCCTTTCTCATCCCCTCCCACTCCCTCTCCTCTCTTTTCTTTCTCCTCCCCTCCCCTTCCCTCCCACCCCCTCTCCTGTCTTTTCTTTCTCCTCCCCTCCCCTCCCCTCCCACACCCACTCCTCTCTTTTCTTCTCTCCTCTTCTTTTCTTTCTCCTCCCCTCCCCTCCCCTCCCACCCCCTCTCCTCTCTTTTCTTCTCTCCTCCTTTCTCATCCCCTCCCACTCCCTCTCCTCTCTTTTCTTTCTCCTCCCCTCCCCTTCCCTCCCACCCCCTCTCCTGTCTTTTCTTTCTCCTCCCCTCCCCTCCCCTCCCCTTCCCTCCCACCCCCTCTCCTCTCTTTTCTTCTATCCTCTTCTTTTCTTTCTCCTCCCCTCCCCTCCCCTCCCACCCCCTCTCCTCTCTTTTCTTCTCTCCTCCTTTCTCATCCCCTCCCACTCCCTCTCCTCTCTTTTCTTTCTCCTCCCCTCCCCTTCCCTCCCACCCCCTCTCCTGTCTTTTCTTTCTCCTCCCCTCCCCTCCCCTCCCCTTCCCTCCCACCCCCTCTCCTCTCTTTTCTTCTATCCTCTTCTTTTCTTTCTCCTCCCCTCTCCTCCCCTTCCCTCCCCTCTCCTCTCTTTTCTTCTCTCCTCTTCTTTTCTTTCTCCTCCCCTCCCCTCCCCTCCCACTCCCTCTCCTCTCTTTTCTTCTCTCCTCTTCTTTTCTTTCTCCTCCCCTCCCCTCCCCTCCCCTCTCTTTTCTTCTCTCCTCTTCTTTTCTTTCTCCTCCCCTCCCCTCCCCTCACACCCCTCTCCTCTCTTTTCTTCTCTCCTCTTCTTTTCTTTCTCCTCCCCTCCCCTCCCCTCCCACCCCCTCTCCTCTCTTTTCTTCTCTCCTCCTTTCTCATCCCCTCCCACTCCCTCTCCTCTCTTTTCTTCTCTCCTCTTCTTTTCTTTCTCCTCACTTCCATTCCACTCCACTCCCACCCCCTCTCCTCTCCTCTCTTTTCTTCTCTCCTCTTTTTCCCTTCCCCTCCCCTCCCCTCCCCTTCCCTCCCACCCCCTCTCCTGTCTTTTCTTTCCCCTCCCCTCCCCTCCCCTCCCACCCCCTCTCCTCTCTTTTCTTCTCTCCTCTTCTTTTCTTTCTTTCTTTCTCCTCCCCTCTCCTCCCCTCCCCTCTCCTCTCTTTTCTTCTCTCCTCTTCTTTTCTTTCCCCTCCCCTCCCCTCCCCTCCCACACCCTCTCCTCTCTTTTCTCCTCTCCTCTTCTTTTCTTTCTCCTCCCCTCCCCTCCCCTCACACCCCCTCTCCTCTCTTTTCTTCTCTCCTCTTCTTTTCTTTCTCCTCCCCTCTCCTCCCCTCCCCTCCCCTCTCCTCTCTTTTCTTCTCTCCTCTTATTTTCTTTCCCCTCCCCTCCCCTCTCCTCTCTTCTCTCCTCTTCTTTTCTTTCTCCTCCCCTCCCCTCCCACCCCTCTCCTCTCTTTTCTTCTCTCCTCTTCTTTTCTTTCCCCTCCCCTCCCCTCCCCTCCCACACCCTCTCCTCTCTTTTCTCCTCTCCTCTTCTTTTCTTTCTCCTCCCCTCCCCTCCCCTCACACCCCCTCTCCTCTCTTTTCTTCTCTCCTCTTCTTTTCTTTCTCCTCCCCTCTCCTCCCCTCCCCTCCCCTCTCCTCTCTTTTCTTCTCTCCTCTTATTTTCTTTCCCCTCCCCTCCCCTCCCCTCTCCTCTCTTCTCTCCTCTTATTTTCTTTCCCCTCCCCTCCCCTCCCCTCTCCTCTCTTCTCTCCTCTTCTTTTCTTTCTCCTCCCCTCCCCTCCCTCCCCTCTCCTCTCTTTTCTTCTCTCCTCTTCTTTTCTTTCTCCTCACTTCCCCTCTCCTCCCACCCCCTCTCCTCTCTTTTCTTCTCTCCTCCTTTCTCCTCCCCTCCCCTCCCCTCCCACTCCCTCTCCTCTCTTTTCTTCTCTCCTCTTCTTTTCTTTCTCCTCCCCTCCCCTCCCCTCCCACTCCCTCTCCTCTCTTTTCTTCTCTCCTCTTCTTTTCTTTCTCCTCCCCTCCCCTCCCCTCCCACTCCCTCTCCTCTTCTTTTCTTTCTCCTCACTTCCCCTCTCCTCCCACCCCCTCTCCTCTCTTTTCTTCTCTCCTCCTTTCTCCTCCCCTCCCCTCCCCTCCCACTCCCTCTCCTCTCTTTTCTTCTCTCCTCTTCTTTTCTTTCTCTTCACTTCCATTCCACTCCACTCCCACCCCTCTCCTCTCCTCTCTTTTCTCTTCTTGAACTGCGCTGTTGGTTAAGGGCTTGTAAGTAAGCATTTCTGCGCTGTTGGTTAAGGGCTTGTAAGTAAGCATTTCACCGTAAGGTCTACACTTGTTGTATTCGGCACATGTGACAAATAACGTTTGATTTGATTTGATTTTGTCACACTAGATCTGTTGTTTGTGGATTATAACACTAGCTCTTCTATAGGGGCATACAGTATAGGCTCTCCTCAAAAGTAGTGCACTATAAATGGAATAGGGTGTCATTTGGGATGCAACCCATTCCATGGTGGATCAGCGGTGGTCCCTGACTAGGCCGGGGTTTAAGGGGTTTACAGGCACACTGGTTATAAGCCAGATCAGGCAGGGTCAACAGCCTTCGCAGATTCAGCCACCTACGGATACCCACGGATAGCAGATCTAATTTTAAAATTGCAACTGCTCCCAATCTCACTGAGAGAGAAGGAGAGAGGGAGAGAGAGAAGGAGAGAGGGAGAGAGCAGGAGAGAGGGAGAGAGCAGGAGAGAGAGAGAGAGAGAGAGAGAGAGAGAGAGAGAGCAGGAGAGAGAGAGAAGGGAAATCCAGAGAGAGAAAGGAGGAGAGATGGAGAGAAGGATAAAAAGGGGGGATAACCACTCTGTTGGAGAGAGGGGCAGACTCTGAAGGAGATACTTTGTATTTTATGTGAATTTTATAGACATTCCCTTTCAAATCAAATCAAATCAAAGTTTATTTGTCATGGGCGCCTAATACAACAGGTGTAGTAGACCTTACAGTGAAATGCTTATTAAAAGGCTCTAACCAACAGTGCAAAAAAGGTATTAGGTGAACAATAAGTAAGTAAAGAAATAAAACAACAGTAAAAAGACAGGCTATATACAGTAGCGAGGCTTTAAAAGTAGCGAGGCTATATACAGACACGGGTTAGTCAGGCTGATGGTCGGCCCAATTGAGGTAGTATGTACATGGATGTATAGTTAAAGTGACTATGCATATATGATAAACAGAGAGTATCAGCAGTGTAAAAAGAGGGGTTGGGGTTTCCAAGCAGAGGACAATAAAATGTCAGAAACTACAGCTAAATAACATGATTCATTTCACTCATTAGTTTACTAAGCTTCATATCTGTAAACACACACAGCATGGCTCCAGATCTGGCAACATAAAAGTGACTGAATGGTTTTCAATTAGTAATGTTGATATCATGTGGAGATGAGATTTGTACCAGGATTTTTCCTAATTCTCACATCTAAACATTCAGCTGGAAGTACTAAAACAGCCACATGACAGAGGGTAGCTAACACTTTTTTGGTAACTACATGATTCCATATGTGTTATTTCATAGTTTTGATGTCTTATCTATTATTTTACAATGTGAAAAATAGTAAAAATAAAGAAAAACCCTGGAATGAGTAGTTGTGTCCAAACTTTTGACTGGTACTATACATCACCTCCGATAATAATGTATGGTCATGTTTGTATCACTTCTGGATCCTTCTCCCTGTAGTGGGCCCTGGTCAAAAGTTGTGCACTATAAAGGGAATAGGGTGCCATTTGGGATGTAGGCACTAAGTCAGAATCCCACAGAGGTCCCTTAGATCGTCTCCCCATGTATCTATGGGTGAGATAAATGCCTTTTTGAGAGCTATTGATCTGGGCCCGTGCTTAATGGCTGCATTACCGGGTCGATGGTGATTCTGAAGGATACAGATGAGGCTTTGAGATACTTTAGTAAAACCTAACACATATAAAATACAAATACCATTAGATTAGTCAGCCAGATACGAGTGGGTGTATAATGTGTTGTGTATTAGCTTTTAATGTACAGGACCTTTCCACTGCAGGGATATGAGGCTGAGGTTACAAAGGTAGCTTTGAGCGCAGTTTGAGGCAAACAATACCTTGAATGAACCATTTAGTTTTGTTTATTAGGATCCCAATTAGCTGTTGCAGCAGCTACTTATCCTGGGGTCCACAAACGGTAGTCAAACTGTAGTCTGGTGATTAGCCTAACTGTTGAAGGAATTTAGGTTAATAACATAGTAATTCAATCTCTGATATACAAGGCATGGTAACAGGTAGTAAGGCTCTATAGAACCAGCAGAATGTACAGAACTGTAACCAATACAAACTGTATCTATGAACAGCCACTACAGTGTGTGTAAACTTAAAACGATCAGCATCTACAGTATCTACAACTGTGATGAAGAAAACAAAAACAACACAAGGGGCATATAAAAATCCCTCTCCCTCTAAATGCCATTCTTCCATAAACATCCCAGTCACATGAGGGAATGACGGGAGTGTTGGAGGGGATAGAAAGCTTTACCTCCCTCTTTACCGCAGTAGTTATCGTCCCCCGATGTTTGCGTTTCTCTGCGAGCATTTGAAGTGGCTAATGTGCTTTTGGTGGAGGCAGGCCCAAGGCCTAGATGGTAATTACAGTTCTCTTTGACTCTCATAATTCCTAGCCTCCAGGGGGCCATTACACGAGCTCCTACAACTAATTCTGCTGAATTAAAGAATGAGTAAAAAATACATCTCCTAACAGCTCTACAGCGCATATATATACTGTACTGTATGTCAGGGAGAGAGAGAGAGAGAGCGAGAGAGAGAGAGAGAGAGAGAGAGAGAGAGAGAGAGCAGGAGAGAGAGCAGGAGAGAGAGCAGGAGAGAGAGCAGGAGAGAGCAGGAGAGCGAGCAGGAGAGCGAGCAGGAGAGCGAGAGGGAGAGGGAGAGAGAGTGAGAGAGTGAGAGAGAGAGAGAGAGAGAGAGAGAGAGAGAGCAGAAGAGAGAGAGAGGGAGAGAGAGAGAGAGAGAGAAAGAAAGAGAGAGAGCAGGAGAGAGAGAGAGAGAGAGAGAGAGAGAGAGAGAGAGAGAGAGAGAGAGAGAGAGATCCAGAGAGAGAAAGGAGCAGAGATGGAGAGAAGGATAAAAAGGGGGGATAACCACTCTGTTGGAGAGAGGGGCAGACTCTGAAGGAGATACTTTGCCTTTTATGTGAATTTTATAGACATTTCCTTTCAAAACAAATCAAAGTTTATTTGTCACGTGCGCCAAATACAACAGGTGTAGGTAGACCTTACAGTGAAATGCTTACTTACAGGCTCTAACCAATAGTGCAAAAAAGGTAGAGAGAGAGAGAGAGAGAGAGAGAGAGAGAGAGAGAGAGAGAGAGAGAGAGAGAGAGGGCAGTGGGGTGAGACAGGGATGCAGCTTAAGATCCTCCCTCTTCAACATATCTATCAATGAATTGGCGAAGGCACTAGAGCAGTCTGCATAACCTGGCCTCACCCTACTAGAATCTGAAGTCAAATGTCTATTGTTTGCTGATGATCTAGGTGCTTCTGTCCCCAACCAAGGAGGGCCTACAGCAGCACCTAGATCTTCTGCACAGATTCTGTCAGACCTGGGCTCTGACAGTAAATCTGAGTTAGACAAAAATAATGGCGTTCCAAAAAATGTCCAGATACTATGACCACAGATACACATTCCATCTAGACACCGTTTCTCTAGAGCACACAAAAAAATTATACTTACCTCGGCCTAAACATCAGCGACACAGGTAACTTCCACAAAGCTGTGAAAGATCTGAGAGACAAGAAGGGCCTTCTATGCCATCAAAAGAAACATACAATTTGACACACCAATTAGGATCAGGCTAAAAAGTTATGGAACCCATTGCCCTTTATGGTTGTGAGGTCTGGGGTCCGCTCAACTATCAAAATCCAAAAAAGAGACGTTAAATTCTACAACCACCTAAAATTAAGCGATCCCGAAACCTTCCACTACAAAGTCATCACCTACAGAGAGATGAACCTGGAGAATAGTCCCCTAAGCAAGCTGGTCCTGGGGCTCTGTTCACAAACACAAACAGACCCCACAGAGCCCCAGCTCAGCAACACAATTAGACCCAACCAAATAATGAGAAAACAAAAAGATAATTACTTGACACATTGGAAAGAATTAACAAAAAACAGAGCGAACTAGAATGCTATTTGGCCCTAAACATAGAGTACACAGTGGCAGAATAACTGACCACTGTGACTGACCCAGAATTAAGGAAAGCTTTGACTATCTACAGACTAAGTGAGCATAGCCTTGCCATTGAGAAAGGTCGCCGTAGGCAGACCTGGCTCTCAAGAGAAGACAGGCTATGTGCACACTGCCAACAAAATGAGGTGGAAACTGAGCTGCACTTCCTAACCTCCTGCCCAATGTATGACCATATTAGAGACACATATTTCCCTCAGATTACACAGATCCACAAAGAATTTGAAAACAAATCCAATTTTGATAAACTCCCATATCTATTGTGTGAAATACCATAATGTGCAATCACAGCGTCAAGATTTGCGACCTGTTGCCACAAGAAAAGGGCAACCAGTGAAGAGAGAGTATGAGAGAGAGAGATATTTTGTTTGGCTATGTTCAGTTTCTCCCCCCTTTTTCCTCTAAATCAAACATGAAACATATATATATATATATATATATATATATATATATACACGAGTGGTAACTTACATTTCGATCATGCTCACGATCTTTGGTATGAGATAAAGGCCTACGTAACATTTTTCTCCAAAGTGAAATAGAATGGTATGTATTGTTGGAGCATAAATCAGACTAAAAACCATAAATATTTGAAGTGTTTGTCCTATCTGGCCTATTGCAGCTGGTTGACCTTTGCAGTGTCCTTACTGTTAGTTTGTCTTGCCTCAGGACGAGACATGCACTGACACTATCTCCAGCCTCAAGGGCAAGTTCTTTTTCAGGATTCTTTGTAGCCTGGATTCTTGAGCAGGAAACATAGCACATGTTAACACACACTTGATGCTGAACATCCAAAGTATTTGTCACATGGCGCATTCTTTTTACAATGACCTCACATCTGAAATGGATTCAAAAATCCATGTGTCCTTAAATGATTCACATGCCAAAAATACTGAGACTGAGAAATCATGTGAAATACACAATGAGATTGTTTTGTGATATACAGTAGCCTACCAAAGGCCATTCGTGTATACAATATATACAATTATTTCTAACAGGCAGTAAAGACTGGTCTTTTAATTTATATATTGTTTCATATATCTTGGCTGTGTCTATATGGAGCCCAACTGAACAGCAGGAGATGGACGAGAGGCTCCTGTTCCCATTAGACTAGCACTGGGCCTTAGAAGAACATGTTTTGTCTTCATAAACACTCAGTCATTTCATCCATCTGCATAGAGCATTCATCCATCTGCATAGAGCATTCATCCATCTGCATAGAGCATTCATCCCGCCACCGGACAATGGCCATTACAAATAATGGCACTTACCGCAGGAAAGAACGGAAGATAATAAAAAAAAGAATTCTGCCAAATTGTTTTGTTGTGTTTTGCCTTCAGTGGCACTCTAGATGGACGTTGTAGTTTCCATGGAGAGATACTTCACTATCAGAGTGATTCATCACTAACTTCATGTTGCCAGAAACAGTAGATAAAGACAGATGTTTCTGGCAGTGTTGCTATGTGTCATTCTTCTCCTATGTTGTCATGGCAGAACAGAGAGTGATGTGACTGACTTCCTTCTTATTCTAGAACTGTTCACATTCAGGTGCATTTAGAGGAGACATCCTTATTCTAGAACTATTCACATTCAGGTGCATTTAGAGTAGACATCCTTATTCTAGAACTATTCACATTCAGGTGCATTTAGAGGAGACATCCTTATTCTAGAACTGTTCACATTCAGGTGCATTTAGAGGAGACATCCTTATTCTAGAACTGTTCACATTCAGGTGCATGCAGAGAGAGATTCCACTCATGCAATTACAATTTGAGATGTGGAATTCTTTGATGTGAACCCTGTGACACTAAGGCCTAGAATCAGATCAAGCCTTAACAGGCGATAGCAGACCCCCACACAGTGGATTTTTTTCCTGTGTCGGAGGTGGAACTGTGTTGGAGCTGTCAAATCGGTGAGCAGCTGCTCTTGCAATCATTGTCACAAAGCCACACCCGTCCCACTTGTGTTAGAAGTTCAGAAAAATAAAGTGTAGGCTATATAGAAATAGTTGCACTCAAATTGCAAAATTATTAAACAAAATAATGAGGATTTTTTATTATCCTCATTGAGGTGTAGATTGCATCTCACATTCCAGTATTCAAACTTGGAAACAAGACTGCATGGGATTTATGTTAATCCGACTTTGTGCAGCCAATTCACTTGTGGATTTGACAGCTCTAATGCAGATCCACCTCCGACAAGTCAAAACAACCGCTATGCGGATGGCGGCTAAAGTGGAGCTAATTGAATAGAGCCCTAAAGGGGCTGACAGCAGATGACAGCATGAAAATAGACATGTCGTTGTGTGAGAGCATTTATTTTTCCAATTTAGTAATCAACATAAAGTATCTTATATGTCCCTGAACATAGTATGATTGTGTGTGTAAATGCAAATATGCTAGATGCTCACAGAGCTACTAATACATGCATGCCAAGGCAAGTGAAGGGGTTAAACTAAGGACTCATACCTTTTAAAGCGTTAATCAATTGTGTTATGATCAACTGTAATCACATCACTGGGCAATGAGCTTATTTTCCACTTGTCAAACTTTTCCCCCTGACATTTCCCATGTGTCTCCCATGTGCGTGTGTTAACACCTGTTTTGAGTGTTTTGCCCTTCAGACACTATCAGAAGGCGGAAACCGCCTACGTTCATACTCCTCCTGTCTGGGCCCCACCTGGTTGTTTGAGGTTCTGAGAATACGATTGGTTTTCTGAGAACACAAGGCTGCCGCAGGCCTGATGAAAACAGCCACCTGTCAGAGGATGCTTAGACTCATTCACCTTGCTTAGACTCGTTCACCATATACAGTGCCTTGCGAAAGTATTCGGCCCCCTTGAACTTTGCGACCTTTTGCCACATTTCAGGCTTCAAACATAAAGATATAAAACTGTATTTTTTTGTGAAGAATCAACAACAAGTGGGACACAATCATGAAGTGGAACGACATTTATTGGATATTTCAAACTTTTTTAACAAATCAAAAACTGAAAAATTGGGCGTGCAAAATTATTCAGCTCCTTTACTTTCAGTGCAGCAAACTCTCTCCAGAAGTTCAGTGAGGATCTCTGAATGATCCAATGTTGACCTAAATGACTAATGATGATAAATACAATCCACCTGTGTGTAATCAAGTCTGCGTATAAATGCACCTGCACTGTGATAGTCTCAGAGGTCCGTTAAAAGCGCAGAGAGCATCATGAAGAACAAGGAACGCACCAGGCAGGTCCGAGATACTGTTGTGAAGAAGTTTAAAGCCGGATTTGGATACAAAAAGATTTCCCAAGCTTTAAACATCCCAAGGAGCACTATGCAAGCGATAATATTGAAATGGAAGGAGTATCAGACCACTGCAAATCTACCAAGACCTGGCCGTCCCTCTAAACTTTCAGCTCATACAAGGAGAAGACTGATCAGAGATGCAGCCAAGAGGCCCATGATCACTCTGGATGAACTGCAGAGATCTACAGCTGAGGTGGGAGACTCTGTCCATAGGACAACAATCAGTTGTATATTGCACAAATCTGGCCTTTATGGAAGAGTGGCAAGAAGAAAGCCATTTCTTAAAGATATCCATAAAAAGTGTTGTTTAAAGTTTGCCACAAGCCACCTGGGAGACACACCAAACATGTGGAAGAAGGTGCTCTGGTCAGATGAAACCAAAATTGAACTTTTTGGCAACAATGCAAAACGTTATGTTTGGCGTAAAAGCAACACAGCTGAACACACCATCCCCACTGTCAAACATGGTGGTGGCAGCATCATGGTTTGGGCCTGCTTTTCTTCAGCAAGGACAGGGAAGATGGTTAAAATTGATGGGAAGATGGATGGAGCCAAATACAGGACCATTCTGGAAGAAAACCTGATGGAGTCTGCAAAAGACCTGAGACTGGGACAGAGATTTGTCTTCCAACAAGACAATGATCCAAAACATAAAGCAAAATCTACAATGGAATTGTTCAAAAATAAACATATCCAGGTGTTACAATGGCCAAGTCAAAGTCCAGACCTGAATCCAATCGAGAATCTGTGGAAAGAACTGAAAACTGCTGTTCACAAATGCTCTCCATCCAACCTCACTGAGCTCGAGCTGTTTTGCAAGGAGGAATGGGAAAAAATGTCAGTCTCTCGATGTGCAAAACTGATAGAGACATACCCCAAGCGACTTACAGCTGTAATCGCAGCAAAAGGTGGCGCTACAAAGTATTAACTTAAGGGGGCTGAATAATTTTGCACGCCCAATTTTTCAGTTTTTGATTTGTTAAAAAAGTTTGAAATATCCAATAAATGTCGTTCCACTTCATGATTGTGTCCCACTTGTTGTTGATTCTTCACAAAAAAATACAGTTTTATATCTTTATGTTTGAAGCCTGAAATGTGGCAAAAGGTCGCAAAGTTCAAGGGGGCCGAATACTTTCGCAAGGCACTGTATATATCCCAACCAGAAGCCATGGATTACAGGCAACATCCGCATCGGCTAAAGGCTAGAGCTGCCGCTTTCAAGGAGCTGGACACTAATCCGGATGCCTATAAGAAATCCCGCTATTCCCTCAGACAAACCATCAAACAAGCAAAGCGTCAATACAGGATACAGAATCCTACTACACCGGCTCTGACACTCGTCGGATGTGTTCAGGGCTTGAAAACTAATACGGACTACAAAGAGAAACCCAGACACGAGCTGCCCAGTGATGCGAGCGTACCAGATGAGCTAAATGCCTTTTATGCTAGCTTCGAGACAAGCAACACTGAAGCATGCATGAGAGCACCAGCTATGCTGGGTGGCTGTGTGATCTTGCTCTCGGTAGCTGATGTGAGACCTTAAAACAGGTCAACATTCACAAAGCCTCGGGGCCAGATGGATTACCAGGACGTGTACTCAAAGCGTGCATGGACCAACTGGCAAGTATCTTCACTGATATTTTCAACATTTCCTTGACTGAGTCTGTAATACCTACATGTTTCAAGCAGACCACCATAGTCCCTGTGCCCAAGGAAGCGAAGGTAACCTGCCAAAATGATTACCGCCCCATAGCACTCACGTAAGTAGCCATGAAGTGCTTTGAAAGGCTGGTCATGGCTCACATCAACAGAATCCTCCTGGATACCCTAGAACCACTCCAATTCGCATACCACCCCAACAGATCCACAGATGACGCAATCTCAAATCGCACTGCACACTGCCTATTCCCACCTGGACAAAAGGAACAACTATGTGAGAATGCTGTTCATTTACTACAGGTCAGCATTCAACACCATAATGAATCAAATCAAATTTATTTATATAGCCCTTCGTACATCAGCTAATATCTCAAAGTGCTGTACAGAAACCCAGCCTAAAACCCCAAACAGCAAGCAATGCAGGTGTAGAAGCACAGTGGCTAGGAAAAACTCCCTAGAAAGGCCAAAACCTTGAAAGAAACCTAGAGAGGAACCAGGCTATGTGGGGTGGCCAGTCCTCTTCTGGCTGTGCCGGGTGGAGATTATAACAGAACATGGCCAAGATGTTCAAATGTTCATAAATGACCAGCATGGTCGAATAATAATAAGGCAGAACAGTTGAAACTGGAGCAGCAGCACAGTCAGGTGGACTGGGGACAGCAAGGAGTCATCATGTCAGGTATTCCTGGGGCATGGTCCTAGGGCTCAGGTCAGTTTAAACTGGAGCAGCAGCACGGTCAGGTGGACTGGGGACAGCAAGGAGTCATCATGTCAGGTATTCCTGGGGCATGGTCCTAGGGCTCAGGTCAGTTGAAACTGGAGCAGCAGCATGGCCAGGTGGACTGGGGACAGCAAGGAGTCATCATGTCAGGTAGTCCTGGGGCATGGTCCTAGGGCTCAGGTCCTCCGAGAGAGAGAAAGAAAGAGAGAAGGAGAGAATTAGAGAACGCACACTTAGATTCACACAGGACACCGAATAGGACAGGAGAAGTACTCCAGATATAACAAACTGACCCTAGCCCCCCGACACATAAACTACTGCAGCATAAATACTGGAGGCTGAGACAGGATGGGTCAGGAGACACTGTGGCCCCATCCGAGGACACCCCCGGACAGGGCCAAACAGGAAGGATATAACCCCACCCACTTTGCCAAAGCACAGCCCCCACACCACTAGAGGGAGGGATATCTTCAACCGCCAACTTACCATCCTGAGACAAGGCTGAGTATAGCCCACAAAGACCTCCGCCGCGGCACAACCCAGGGGGGGGGGGGGGGGGCGCCAACCCAGACAGGATGACCACATCAGTGAATCAACCCACTCAGGTGACGCACCCCCTTCAGGGACGGCATGAGAGAGCCCCAGTAAGCCAGTGACTCAGCCCCTGTAATAGGGTTAGAGGCAGAGAATCCCAGTGGAGAGAGGGGAACCGGCCAGGCAGAGACAGCAAGGGTGGTTCGTTGCTCCAGAGCCTTTCCGTTCACCTTCCCACTCCTGGGCCAGACTACACTCAATCATATGACCCACTGAAGAGATGAGTCTTCAGTAGAGACTTAAAGGTTGAGACCGAGTTTGCGTCTCTGACATGGGTAGGCAGACCGTTCCATAAAAATGGAGCTCTATAGGAGAAAGCCCTGCCTCCAGCTGTTTGCTTAGAAATTCTAGGGACAATTAGGAGGCCTGCGTCTTGTGACCGTAGCGTACGTGTAGGTATGTACGGCAGGACCAAATCAGAGAGATAGGTAGGAGCAAGCCCATGTAATGCTTTGTAGGTTAGCAGTAAAACCTTGAAATCAGCCCTTGCTTTGACAGGAAGCCAGTGTAGAGAGGCTAGCACTGGAGTAATATGATCACATTTTTTGGTTCTAGTCAGGATTCTAGCAGCCGTATTTAGCACTAACTGAAGTTTATTTAGTGCTTTATCCGGGTAGCCGGAAAGTAGAGCATTGCAGTAGTCTAACCTAGAAGTGACAAAAGCATGGATACATTTTTCTGCATCATTTTTGGACAGAAAGTTTCTGATTTTTGCAATGTTACGTAGATGGAAAAAAAGCTGTCCTTGAAATGGTCTTGATATGTTCTTCAAAAGAGAGATCAGGGTCCAGAGTAACGCCGAGGTCCTTCAGTTTTATTTGAGACGACTGTACAACCATTAAGATTAATTGTCAGATTCAACAGAAGATCTTTGTTTCTTGGGACCTAGAACAAGCATCTCTGTTTTGTCCGAGTTTAAAAGTAGAAAATAATGCCCACGAAGATCATCACTAAGCTAAGGACCCTGGGACTAAACACCTCCCTCTTCAACTGGATCCTGGACTTCCTGACGGGCCGCCCCCAGGTGGTAAGGGTAGGCAACAACACGTCTGCCATGCTGATCCTCAACACTGGGGCCCCTCAGGGGTGTGTACTTACTCCCTGTTCACCTACGACTGTGTGGGTTAACATGACTCCACACCATCATTAAGTTTGCTGACGACACAACAGTGGTAGGCCTGATCAACAACAACGATGAGACATCCTATTGGGAGGAGGTCAGAGAACTGGCAGTGTGGTGCCAGGACAACAACCTCTCCCTCAATGTAAGCAAGACAAAGGAGCTGATCGTGGACTACAGGAAAAATGTGGGCCGAACAGGCCCCCATTAACATCAACGGAACTGTAGTGGAGTGGGTTGAGAGTTTCAAGTTCCTTGGTTTCCACATCAAGACAGTCGAGAATAGGCCACGACAACCCCCCCCACCCCCCAGGAGACTGAAAATATTTGGCATGGTGTTACGAATCCCTTTTGGCCCGACAGTCTAGGGGGGATGGTAGTGAGACCCGTAACATAACTCATGTAAATTATAATTGTGACAAAGTGTGAACGAAATAACCACGACAACCGAAATAATACCGTCAAACTCAGGGTTTATTTATAAACACAAGGTAATGGGGGGAGCAGGAAAAGGGGCTGAGCTGGACCCAAGGAAAGAAACAATAAGTATTCAAAACACCCCTAAGCTAGACTAGCCTATTTCAACAACAGCTAACTAACTAACCAAAATACAGTGGGTGGTCCGCCCAGTTCTAACTAGTGTATTTAACAAAGTTCACCTACGGGTAGTGTATGCCCATGGGCGACTTGTCTTGGTTTCCCCCTTTTCCCACCAGCAACAAACAAACACCATAACCAAAACAACACTCACAGGAGATGACAAAGTGATTTGGAGGTGCTCAAACAAAAGAAGAGGTTAAGACGCAAAGAGAGAGATCTACATACATGGCATTTACAAAGAGATTGAGCTACTGAAATCTATAAAGAACAGAGATCTACCAACATGGCATTACAAAGAGATGGAGCTACTGAAATCTATAAAGAATAGAGATCTACCAACATGGCATTACAAAGAGATTGAGCTCTAGAGCAAACAAATGATGGGGTTTTTAAACCATGGGGAAGGAACTGTGATAGGGTAGGAAACAGGAGGAGGTGTGTCTTCTGATTGATGATTGATTGTTGACTGATTGGGGAGTGATGATTTTCACCTGTGAGGGGAGAAGGAGAGAAAAGAAACACACACAGGATACACACACACAGGATAACTGTATCCGTAACACATGGCTTCCCAGATCCTCAAAACGTTCTCTAGCTGCACCATCGAGAGCATCCTGACCGGTATGGCAACTGATCAGCATCTGTGTCACGTTCTGACCATACATAGTTCTGTTATTTTATCTTTGTTTTAGGATGGTCAGGGTGTGAGTTGGGTGGGCAGTCTATGTTGGTTTTTCTATGTTGGTTTTTGAGTTCAGCCTAGTATGGTTCTCAATCAGAGGCAGCTGTCAATTGTTGTCCCTGATTGAGAATCACACTTAGGTAGCCTGGGTTTCAGTTTTGGGTTGTGGGTGCTTTTCTTCCATGTCAGTGTTTGTCGCCACACGGGACTGTTTCGTTCATTTCACGTTTATTGTTTTGTACTTCGTAGTCTTCAGTTTATGTTTTAAAATAAACATTATGGACACTTACCACGCTGCGTTTTGGTCCTCCGATCCTTCTCGCTTCTCCTCCTCAGAAGAGTAGGACGAGATCCCTTACAATTTGACCGTAAGGCACTACAGAGGGTAGTGCGTATAGCCTTGTACATCACTGGGGCCAAGCCTCCATTTTTTCCTTTAAAAAAAACAACTTTATTTAACTAGGCAAGTCAGTTAAGAACATATTCTTATATCAATGTGTCAGAGGAAAGCAAATAAAATTGTCAGAGACTCCAGTCACCAAATTCATAGACTGATTTCTCTGCTACTGCATGGAAAGCGGTACTGGAGCTCCAAGTCTAGGACCAAAAGACTTCTTAACAGCTTCTACCCTCAAGCCATAAGACTGCTGAACAATTAATCAAATGGCCACCGGACTATTACATTGACCCCCCACCCCCCATTTGTTTTGTACACTGCTGCTATTCGTTGTTTATTATCTACTTCACCCCTACCTACATGTACAAATTAACTCTAACCTGTACCCCGCACACTGACTCGGTACCGGTAACCCCTGTATATAGCCTCATTATTATTTTGTTATTGTGTTACTTTTTATTATTTTTTACTTTAGTTTTTTTGGTAAATATTTTCTTAACTCTTCTTGAACTGCACTGTTGGTTAAGGGCTTGTAAGCAAGCATTTCACGGTAAGGTCTACACTTGTATTCGGTGCATGTGACAAATAAAGTTTGATATGATTTGATTAGATTATTTTTTTTAAATCATAAATCATTTCCGCTATTTAGCATGTTCAGCTATCCAGAAATACTGTTACACAACGCTGTGAAGTGATGGAGGAGGATTTGAGGGAGTCCCTTAAAAATACATAAATGGGTGCCTGCTCCTTTCACTTCAATTTGACGAGTCGACAGATGTGATCGACTCATCTCAGTTGAGCATGTTCATCAGAATGGTGTTTGAAGATATGACTGACAAGTAAAAACTTCTCAAAATCATATCGTTGAAAGGAAAAACTTGAGGGGAGGACATTTTTGACTTTATTAATAGCACTCAGTTACCCATTTACAAACTTGTGTCCATAACTACAGATGGAGCACCAGCCATGACTGGCCACATCAATGGGTTCATCAAGTCAAAAGACCGGTCCATTCTAACAGATGATCACCTGGACACCTGTTTGAGGCTAGCAATCAGTAGCTACAACTCAGACCATGCTAAGCTAGCTGACAGCATGCAGTGCAAATCATCCAATCAATAAGGTGAAATGTAATTTAATATTGGTGGGGGAGGGGAGGGAGGTGGTAGTCCACATTAGGAAGAGGGTGGAAAAAGTAGATCCTATGTAACTAAAGTCTGGGCACCCCTGGTCTATAGCTTTAATTTCCAGAATTATTAGTGAGCTTGACACAGTCAAGAAACTGTATGAATGTAGGTTATCATTTCTACAGTCTCCATTTGGTTTAAGTCATTTTAAAGTATATTGACTTAGTCCACCACTGCAATGTTTACAAATGTACATACAGTACCAGTCAAATGGTTGGACACACCTACTCATTCAAGTGTTTTCCTTTATTTATTTTTTACTATTTTCTACATTGTAAACTATGTAAACTATGAAATAACACATATGGAATCATGTAGTAACCAAAAAAGTGCTAAACAAATCTAACTATATTTTACATTTGAGATTCTTCAAAGTAGCCACCCTTTGCCTTGATGACAGCTTTGCACATTCTTGGCATTCACTCAACCAGCTTCATGATAAATGTTTTTCCAACAGTTATGCTGAGCACTTGTTGGTAGCTTTTCCTTCACTCTGCACTCCAACTCATCCCAAACCATCTCAATTGGCTTGAGGTCGGGTGATTGTGGAGGCCAGGCCATCTGATGCAGCACTCCATCACTCTCCTTCTTGGTCAAATAGCCCTTACACAGCCTGTGTTTTGAGTCATTGTCCTATAGAAAAACGAATGATAGTCCCACTAAGCGCAAACCAGATGGGAAGACGTATTGCTGCAGAATGATGTGGTAGCCATGCTGGATAAGTGTGCCTTGAATTCTAAATAAATTATAGACAGTGTCACCAGCAAAGCACCCCCACACCATCACACCTCCTCCTCCATGCTTCACGGTGGGAACCACACATGCAGAGATCATCCGTTCACCTACTCTGTGTCTCTCAAAGACATGGTGGTTGGAACCAAAAATCTCAAATTTGGACTCATCAGACCAAAGGACAGATTTCCACCGGTCTAATGTCCATTGCTCATGTTTCTTGGCTCAAGTAAGTCTTTCTTCTTATTGGTGTCCTTTAGTAGTGGTATCTTTGCAGCAATTCAACCATGAAGGCCTGATTCACGCCGTCTCCTCTGAACAGTTGATGTTGAGATGCATCTGTTACTTGAACACTGTGAAGCATTTTTTTGGGCTGCAATCTGAGGTTCAGTTAACTCTAATGAACTTATCCTCTGCAGTAGAGGTAACTCTGGGTCTTCCTTTCCTGTGGCGGTCCACATGAGAGCCAGTTTCATCATAGCCCTTGATGGTTTTTGCGACTGCACTTGAAGAAACTTTCAAAGTTCTTGACCCACCTTCATTTCTTAAAGTAATGATGGACTGTCATTTATCTTTGCTTATTTGAGCTGTTCTTGCCATAATATGGACTTGGTCTTTTATCAACTACTGTATCTTCTGTATACCAACCCTACATTGTTACAACACAACTGATTGGCTCAAACACATTAGGAAGGAAAGAAATTCCACAAATGAACTTTTAACAAGGCACACCTGTTAGTTGATATGCATTCCAGTTGACTACCTCATGAAGCTGGTTGAGAGAATGCCAAGAGTCTGCAACGCTGTCATCAAGAAAAAGGGGGCTACTATAAAGAATCTTACATATAAAAATTTTTTTGTTTTGTTTTTTTGGTTACTACATGATTCCAGACCCCTTCCCTTTTTGCACATTTTGTTACGTTACAGCCTTATTTTAAAATGGATTAAATGAAAAAATGTCCTCTACAATCTACACACAATGCCTCACAATGACAAGCGAAACAGGTTTTTAGAAAATGTTGCTAATTTATTAAAAATGAAAAACATAAATACCTTATTTACATAAGTATTCAGACCCTATGCTCTGAGAGTCGAAATTGAGCTCAAGTACATCCTATTTACATTGATCATCCTTGAGATGTTTCTACAACTTGATTGGAATCCACCTGTGGTAAAATAAATTGATTGGACATGATTTGAAAGGCACACACCTGTCTATACAATGTCCCACAGTTGACAGTGCATGTCAGAGAAAAAAACAAGCCATGAGGTCCAAAAAATTGTCCATAGAGCTCTGAGATAGGATTGTGTCAAGGCAAGGAACTACTAAGATTCTTCCTAGAGCTGGCCGCCTTGAAAACATTTAGCAATGGGGGGAGAAGGGCCTTGGTCAGGGAGGTGACCAACAACCCGATGGTGACTCTGACAGAGCTCCAAAGTTCCTCTGTAGAGATGGAAGAACCTTCCAGAAGGACAACCATTTCTGCAGCACTCCACCAATCAGGCCATGGTAGAGTAGCCAGACTGAAGCCACTTCTCAGTAAAAGGCACATGACAGCCCGCTTGGAGTTTGCCAAAAAGTACCTAAAGACTCTCAGACAATGAGAAACAAGATTTTCAGCTCTGATTAAAACAAGATTGAACTCTGGCCTGAATGCCAAGCATCACTTCTGGAGGAAACCTGCCACCATCCCTACAGTGAAGCATGGTGGTAGCAGCATCATGCTCTGGGTATTTTTTTCAATAGCAAAGACTGGGAGACTAGTCTTTGCAAAGTACAGAGACAAAGTACAGAGACATCCTTGTTGAAAACCCGCTCCAGAGTGCTCAGGACCTCAGACTGGGGCGAAGGTTCACCTTCCAACAGGACAACGACACTAAGCACACAGCCAAGACAACACAGGAGTGGTTTTGGGACAAGTCTCTGAATGTCCTTGAGTGGCCAAGCCAGAGCCCTGACTTGAACCCGATCGAACTACTCTAAAGAGACTTGAAAATAGCTGTGCAGCTACGCTCCCCATACAACCTGACAGAGCTTGAGAGGATCAGCAAAGAAGAATGGGAGAAACTTAAGCTTGTAGCATCATACCCAAGAAGACTTGAGGCTGTAATTGCTGCCAAAGGTGCTTCAACAAAGTACTGAGGAAAAGGTCTGAATACTTATGTAAATGTTACATATTTTTTATTTCTAATTCATTTGCATAAATTTCTAAAAACCTGTTTTTGCTTCGTCATTATGGGGTATTGTGTGTAGATTGATGAGGGGGGAAAAAGCAATTTCATCGATTTTAGAATAAGGCTGTAACATAACAATGTAGAAAAAGTCAAGGGGTCTGAATACTTTCCGAATGCACTGTATATATTTTTATTTTTTTTACTCAAACCACCCACAGTCAGAATTGGACCCACTCCGTATTGGACCCGGGCCCTGTGTTTGACATCTCTGGTCTAAATGGTCTAGTAAAAGGGTGGGCGACCCAGCATCTCCCATTAGCCTGTAGCTAATGTGTTCCCTGATGCGGTTGACTGCTGCAGTCTCTAATAAACTGGCCTCATCTGACAGGACAGGCCATATTGACACACACACACAAACTCACACACACACACGCACGCACACACACACACACACACACACACACACACACACACACACACTCACACACTCACACACTCACACACACACTCAGAGCTGGGACAGTCCAACCAGGCTGCAAAATGAGCAGAACATTATGTGCGTCCCAAATTGGCCTCATAATCCCAGTATAGTGCACTTGTTTTCACCTTGGCCCATAGGACTCTGGTCAAAAGGTGTGCACTATATAGGGAATAGTGTGCACTTGGAACGCATACCAGAACAGTATCTCCGATATGTAGCTGCTCAGCTGTGGAGAGAACATCCAGACACCTTGTAAATGATGATAAATCAACACTGTGTTGTGATCATATTTGTATCCTATCTGTAATGGCCTCCGGGTTCCTCTCCAGTGACCACCTTCCCTCAATGTTCTTACAGCTAATTATACTAGTTGTTAGCCAGGTCCCATATCTGATTGTGCTGTCTTGCCAACTACTATGTGTGATGATGACCATAGGAGTTTACTAGCTTCCACCCAGACCCTTTAACCTTAGCAACCGCAGCTGCAAACGCAGGTTAGGAAGGAACAGACAGAGTATCCCGTCTATCACACAACGACGTTACTACAACGTATCCAATTGACCACCAGAGATATTCTTCAAAGGACTCGGTTGGGCAACACGGCCTTCCATCTACCACCAACCTACCGAAGCGCAGCTCAGAGTAAATATTTCTTGCATTTTCCTTTTCCAAATGGGCGGTAATTTAGAATGCATAAGATACTGTATTTACTATAGCACAGCGTCTTCCCTTTGTTCCTCAGTCTTCCTGCTCTTTCACTCAAACCAGACCCTTTTCTTTTGTGTAACAAGCTGTCATATCTGTTCCGCCCGCTAGGGACATTTTCCTTTATGAAGTAATTTGTAATCAAGTTATGATTAATTGTGTGCATGTGTAATTCTGTGTGATTAGTTAGGTATTTAGTAAATAAATAATTAAACCCAATTTTTTTTGCTGATAGCCAGGGTTTGTGCAGATAAAATAATTTACAACTTTCAGATGAGACTGAATTAAGGTGACGATTGATATTGACTGCTATTGATGTAAAATATTACTAAGTCTTTAAGAGTTCATTCGGAAGATAACAGCTCTATAAATATTATTTTGTGGTGCCCGACTCTCTAGTTAATTACATTTACATGATTAGCTCAATCGGGTAATATTAATTACGAATAAATTATTTTATAGAATAGCATGTCATATCACTTAATCCGGCATAGCCAAAGACACGACAGGGGTGTGGAGGTTGTGTGTGTGTGTGTGTGGGAGGGGGGGAATGTTCTTTCATGTGCCGTCGACCGAGGATTTTTTGTATTTTGTTTACTGGCATTGGCATTCTCTGTTGCAGATGGTAAGTACCCACACAGAGCATGCCCAGCCCAGCCAAGAGCGTGTTGCGTGTTGGGTAAGGGGGGATTTCCATTAGCTTCACTGATAAGCTCCTTGCATTGTCTTGTCTTGTCAGTGCCAGTACTAGTGGAACATCTGTCGAATTCTTTGGCCATAACGTTAGGCTTACACAGTCTTTCAGTAAGTGTGTATGGTTCATACTGTACATGGTTCATACTGTACACCTGGTTTAGGCCTACACACACTTCACTTCAGCATGCATTTCCAACGTGTGCTCTTATATTATATCTAATTCAATAACATGGTATCATTGCTATGCATTACTTTTGACGCCAAAGTCAATACAATGCATTCAATGTAAAACACGTTAATTTACATATCTCTCCACACTTCAATTTCAGGCATCCTGAAATGTTTGTGTTTTATGCAGCTTGTTCCAGTCGCTAGCTGCAGCGAACTGAAAAGACGAGCGACCCAGGGATGTGTGTGCTTTGGGGACGTTTAACAGAATGTCGTAAAAGGGTGGGCGACCCAGCATCTCAGAACGGGTGTTGTATGTAGAGGATGAGGGCTGCAGTAGATATCTCAGATAGGGGGGAGTGAGGCCTAAGAGGGTTTTATAAATGAGCAACAATCAGTGGGTCTTGCGACTGGTATGCAGGAAGTAAACCGCTCAGGGATTTCACCATGAGGCCAATGGTGACTATAAAACAGTTATAGAGTTTAATGGCTGTAATAGGAGAAAAGTGAGGATGGATGAACAACAGTGTAGTTACTCAACAATACTAACCTAATTGACAGAGTGAAACGAAGGAAGAATAAAAATATTCCTAAACATGCATCCTGTTTGCAACAAGGTACTGAAGTAAAGCTGCAAAAATAAATGTGTCAAAGCAATTCACTTTTTGTTCTGAATACATAAGTGTTATGTTTGGGGCAAATCCAACACATTGCAGTTTTCGTTTACTATAATAAATGTTTGTTTTCTCCAGGTATAGGAGAGAGAGTGGCTCGCTCAACACAGTAGCAGGCCCCAAACCGGTACTGGGGCAGGCAGGCAGACACCTTATTTACAGAAATCATGAGGATAGAGCACTTTACTGTTTGGCCAAATCATAGTTTTAGCCTCCTAAAAAATAGGACGTTTTGAGTGAGGTGACCATAGATTGTGCAGCTCACATCGATGTGAACTCTAAAATATGTTACTTGCACAGGCAATTCAAAGGGTTGCGACTAAATGGTCACATTCTGGAGCCCTGGCTTACAGTATGTATCTGTGTCTAATAGTCTCATGTGTAAATGTTATGAGCACATGGGAATGTTTATTTTTGAGTGTGTGTTTCTGTGTGTATGTGTATGTCCACCCATGCACTCACATGCGACTGTGTATTTGTGTGAGTGTTTGTGTCCCATCAATCTCACCTTCATGCCTTGAACACTGACCCAATGTCCTGCCTGTGAATTGGCTGTTTCTCCAGGCTGTGACAGCTGAAGGGGGGCAGGGAGTAGCAGGGGGCCCAGGGTTATCTCACCCTGGCTGGGAAGACAGCTGGGCTGGACCCTGGTCCCTGGGCCTATACCCTCCAACACTGGAGCCTTGTGTGGTGTCTGCCCAGCCACTGAATCACTCAACTCTCACCAAGTCCTAGATCTGTGTCAGAGGCCCTCCTCTTTCTCCATCCCTTTCCTCCCTCTCTTGCTCCCCTTCACACTCTCTCTCTCTGAGGGGCATTTGTTGATCTTTCACACATTTACACCTCTCTCTCTCTCTCTCTCTCTCTCTCTCTCTCTCTCTCTCTCTCTCTCTCTCTCTCTCTCTCTCTCTCTCTCTCTCTCTCTCTCTCTCTCTCTCTCTCTCTCTCTCTCTCTCTCTCTCTTTCTTTCTTTCTTTCTTTCTTTCTTTCTTGCTTCTCCCTGCAGGAATGTTGGCAGGTTATAAACTTAGCTGTTGCAAAGCGAGGAGCTTGCCGTAAATATCTCACCACATTCTCGAGCAACGCATCCGAGACAGCTCGTAATCCATCACCACCGAAAAAGATACGTTTCCAACAATAAAAGCATTTCTTATCTTAATAAGAATCACTATGAATTGCTATGCCAACTTCCTTTTAAACAGGAACTGCCTTTGAATAAGAATGGAGATAAGAATGGAGCCGCCCAAATGGAACGGCATCCGCTACAGTCTATGTAACCCATGTTCATAGCACAACAATTCATCACTCATTTCACTGTACTATACTGATTCTGCAGCACAATCAAACCAGTGCTATCAATCCCATGACCTTGTAGTTACATTACATACAGTGTTACAATTCTGGGAACTAAGAAGTTACTTTTTCAAATGCCTTTGCTGCAGCACAGATACATCGTAAATGTGAAGTGTAGCTAATTACAGAAATACTTCCCTGAAGGTGCAGTTACATTAACATTGAAGCGCATGTTTTTACCTGTGCTGCAGTACAGGTTAACTTTTTAATGCCTTCAACAGTACAGTATTCACAGAGTATTATTTTGTTTGTGAGTGAGAGAGAGGTCTGTTTGTGGTGTCAGGGGCAGAGGCTGCATTTGAACCTTTACTGTCAGGAATGTTGTCAATGTATGTGTTTCTCTAATGGAGGGAAACGAGAAGAAAAGAAGCACCCTGGACATGGGTGAACTTGTTAAAGAATGCATGTAGCTAATTGCTAAACTTCGTTAATGGTGAGTGTATTTAAAGAATGCTGTGGCAAACACTAGCTAGCTGTGCGTGTAGTGAAAGAATGCTAGGGCTATTATTATCAAGCAGTGAGTGTATTTACAGTAAAGAATGCCAGAGCTACTGTAATATGCCTAGTTCTGAGTATAAGCAATGCTGTGGCTAATAGTTAACCCTAGCTAACTAGCTGTGAGTGTCAGCAATGCCACACTAGCAAGCTGTGAGAGCAGTACAAAAAATGCCGGGGCTAATCTGTCCTGGCACCTCAATGGTGGAACAAGCTTTCCCCTAACGTCAGGACAGCCGAGTCCCTGCCCATTTTACGAGAACGTCTGAAAACGTACCTCTTCAAAGAATAACTTGATTCATACACTAGGATAGGGTTTTGCAAGAGGTGGGCTGCATTTTATTTGGCCCAGTAAAAAGTAAGTAAAAATAAGTAAAAATCAACAACCCAAAAAAACATGATACACCAAATGCAGTGGTGTAAAGTACTTAAGTAAAAATACTTTCAAGTATTGTTTAAGTAGTTTTGTTGGGTATCTGTACTTTTACTTATATTCTCAAGTATATTTGATCAAGTACATTTACTTTTGACACTTAAGTATATTTTAAACCAAATAGTTTTAGAATTTTACTCAAGTAGTATTTTACTGGGTGACTTTCACTTTTACTTGAGTCATTTCCTATTAAGGTATATATTTTTTTTTAAGTATGACAATTCTGTACTTTTTCCACCACTGACCAAACCACTGACCAAATTTTACTCGGGAACAGGTCTGGAGAAATATGATTTATTTCTTTCAGCATCTTGAGAGAATGAAAATGTGGTAGTTATGGACCGTCTATAAAGTTGCTATCTTTATCAGCATCGTAAAAAGCTGATAGCATTTCAACCACATCAAATATCCATCCAAGCCGAACTGAAATCTTATCAGAAACATGTACGGTTATTTTCATGGTTTTCTATTTCCTTATAACTCTTTCTTTTTTGTTATTCCATTTTCTTCTCAGTCCCTAAATGCCCTTGTTCCGCAAAAGAAGCAGAGATGACAGAGAACACTTTACCAATGTCACCTAGATTGGCGCATTCATTCTATCGATTTATGACATTATTCTGGTGAGCAAGGGTTTATTTAGTATTCTGGGGCAACACACAATCACAGAAGAGAAACTGTGTGTATTAAATTAGAAGAAAACAATGATCTTGTACCCCCTATCGAAATCATTCCTCCATCTCTGACTGTAGCCCAAAGCAGGGTTTCCCCAACCATCTCATCTGGTCCCCCCCAGACGTTTCACATATTAGTGTTAACTCTAAACTGACACACCTGATTCAATAATTTAAGCTTGGCCTATGTTGGCCTATGTTCTATGTTTGTGGGTTTGGGTTGGGTGCGGGCCTCAGATTTTCACTTTAT
>NC_092151.1:17834830-17902330 GCF_045791955.1 Oncorhynchus clarkii lewisi
TGAGATGTCAGCAGCCTCTAGATCAGTGGCGATATATTACCATGGACCATTAAAACATTACAAACATTAATTGGTGCTGACGGGAGGGAAGGCCTGACCAGAGACTGGGAGGGGTGTGGGCTGTGTGGCCGTATGTGCAGACCTGGGTTCAAATACTATTTTAAATCTTTAAAGCACTGAGCGTTGGCTTTAGCCTGCCTGGAGTGCCAGATAGGTGGGGGTTGCAGCTTTGTAACTATTCTATTGATTCCAATATGCCAGGCAAGCTCAATCATGCCCAAAGTAAGTATTTTAAATGATTTTGAATAATATTTAAACCCAGGTCTGTATGTGGCCATATAGGTCTGTGTACATTTAGGCCTGGTGGACCTGAGCTCTGATTTCTGGGGTCTGAGGCTTCTCTCCAGCCTTGTAACATTAGTTCAGGAAAACCTTAAAGAGAACAACAAACAAAAGACTAACCATGTTTGATGATGTACTTACACACAACATGTCTTAAGGGGTTTAACGGGTTACATTAATTACAAAGAGACCTGAAAAAAAAACAGTTTATAACCATAAAAACAAACCTTGATAATCCTTTTTCTGCAGTAAATACAGATTTTAGTGGCTACGCTCCACGTAAAAATGACAGTCTATGGTCTGTTCAATGTTTACAAAGACGTGGTGCTCCATTCAATCAGTATCACCGACGAGCCACTTTTCAGTTTAGCACGATTTAAACCATCTAGATTACACTCTCCCCTGGCCCATAGACTACTGTTAGGGTACAATATACTGTACATTCTATAAATCAAATCAAATGTATTTATATAGCCCTTCGTACATCAGCTGATATCTCAAAGTGCTGTACAGAAACCCAGCCTAAAACCCCAAACAGCAAGCAATGCAGGTGTAGAAGCACGGTGGCTAAGAAAAACTCCCTAGAAAGGCCAAAACCTAGGAAGAAACCTAGAGAGGAACCAGGCTATGTGGGGTGGCCAGTCTTCTTCTGGCTGTGCCGGGTGGAGATTATAACAGAACATGGCCAAGATAATAATAAGGCAGAACAGTTGAAACTGGAGCAGCAGCACGGCCAGGTGGACTAGGGACAGCAAGGAGTCATCACGTCAGGTAGTCCTGGGGCATGGTCCTAGGGCTCAGGTCAGTTGAAATTGGAGCAGCAGCACGGCCAGGTGGACTGGGGACAGCAAGGAGTCATCATGTCAGGTAGTCCTGGGGCATGGTCCTAGGGCTCAGGTCCTTCGAGAGAGAGAAAGAAAGAGAGAAGGAGAGAATTAGAGAACGCACACTTAGATTCACACAGGACACCGAATAGGACAGGAGAAGTACTCCAGATATAACAAACTGACCCTAGCCCCCCCGACACATAAACTACTGCAGCATAAATACTGGAGGCTGAGACCAAATGTATTCTTTAAAACTAGCTTTATAGTAATATACTTTATAGTATGCAATATAAATCCTGATCTTGACTTTCAGTAAAGAGTTAATCTTCTATTCTAAACTGTAGAAGACAAAGAAAGTGAAGACAGAGGGGAGAGGCCCGGCATCGCAAGTGAGCTAACTTAAATGAGACGCAAACTTCCTCCCTAATAATAAATTCTGGGGACGGACCCCCCTCACACCTCCTCACCCTCCTCACCCGCCTTACCCCTCCTCACGCGCCTCGCCCCCCTCAACCGCCTCCCCCTCCCCACAACCCTCCCCTGCCTTACACCTCACCCCTCCTCACCCTCCTCACCCACCTCACCCCTCCTCACCTATGGAACGCTGTTTGGGTCTTTGCATGTAAAAAAATATACATGTCAACTAACACTATTTGTTGCATCAAATAGCAATATTTGTCACGTCAATAAATACAATTATTTTATCAAATGTTGCATGGCAAACCAAGCACCACCACAACAGTCAGCAGCCTTCTGCCTGCTAGCCACATCCCAAGCAGTTGCACCTTATTCATCTCAGCTACTGAAAATACAGAATAATAATTTAGCATTTTGTCAACATTGATGACAGTTTGGAAACTGGAGGTAGGCTGTCTCCTTACTAGGTTGACTTTGGTTTGCAGTATGACAAAGTCATTCACAAATATCTTTCAGACAAATGTCTAAAACTGGCCGGTGTGTTTACGGACATATTCAATCAATCCCTATACCAGTCTGCTGTTCCCACATGCTTCAAGAGGGCCACCATTGTTCCTGTTCCCAAGAAAGCTAAGGTAACTGAGCTAAATGACTACCGCCCCGTAGCACTCACATCCGTCATCATGAAGTGCTTTGAGAGACTAGTCAAGGACCATATCACCTCCACCCTACCTGACACCCTAGACCCACTCCAATTTGCTTACCGCCCAAATAGGTCCACAGACGATGCAATCTCAACCACACTGCACACTGCCCTAACCCATCTGGACAAGAGGAATACCTATGTGAGAATGCTGTTCATCGACTACAGCTCGGCATTCAACACCATAGTACCCTCCAAGCTCGTCATCAAGCTCGAGACCCTGGGTCTCGACCCCGCCCTGTGCAACTGGGTACTGGACTTCCTGACGGGCCGCCCCCAGGTGGTGAGGGTAGGCAACAACATCTCCTCCCCGCTGATCCTCAACACTGGGGCCCCACAAGGTTGCGTTCTGAGCCCTCTCCTGTACTCCCTGTTCACCCACGACTGCGTGGCCACGCACGCCTCCAACTCAATCATCAAGTTTGCGGACGACACAACAGTGGTAGGCTTGATTACCAACAACGATGAGACGGCCTACAGGGAGGAGGTGAGGGCCCTCGGAGTGTGGTGTCAGGAAAACAACCTCACACTCAACGTCAACAAAACTAAGGAGATGATTGTGGACTTCAGGAAACAGCAGAGGGAACACCCCCCTATCCACATCGATGGAACAGTAGTGGAGAGGGTAGCAAGTTTTAAGTTCCTCGGCATACACATCACAGACAAACTGAATTGGTCCACTCACACAGACAGCATCGTGAAGAAGGCGCAGCAGCGCCTCTTCAACCTCAGGAGGCTGAAGAAATTCGGCTTGTCACCAAAAGCACTCACAAACTTCTACAGATGCACAATCGAGAGCATCCTGGCGGGCTGTATCACCGCCTGGTATGGCAACTGCACCGCCCTCAACCGTAAGGCTCTCCAGAGGGTAGTGAGGTCTGCACAACGCATCACCGGGGGCAAACTACCTGCCCTCCAGGACACCTACACCACCCGATGTCACAGGAAGGCCATAAAGATCATCAAGGACATCAACCACCCGAGCCACTGCCTGTTCACCCCGCTATCATCCAGAAGGCGAGGTCAGTACAGGTGCATCAAAGCTGGGACCGAGAGACTGAAAAACAGCTTCTATCTCAAGGCCATCAGACTGTTAAACAGCCACCACTAACACTGAGTGGCTGCTGCCAACACACTGACACTGACTCAACTCCAGCCACTTCAATAATGGGAATTGATGGGAAATGATGTAAATATATCACTAGCCACTTTAAACAATGCTACCTTATATAAATGTTACTTACCCTACATTATTCATCTCATACGCATACGTATATACTGTACTCTATATCATCGACGGTATCCTTATGTAATACATGTATCACTAGCCACTTTATACTATACTATGCCACTTTGTTTACATACTCATCTCATTTGTACATACTGTACCCGATACCATCTACTGTATCTTGCCTATGCTGCTCTGTACCATCACTCATTCATATATCCTTATGTACATATTCTTTATCCCCTTACACTGTGTACAAGACAGTAGTTTTGGAATTGTTAGTTAGACTACTTGTTATTACTGCATTGTCGGAACTAGAAGCACAAGCATTTCGCTACACTCGCATTAACATCTGCTAACCATGTGTATGTGACAAATAAAATTTGATTTGATTTGATTTGATTTGATTTGAACTTCTGGGGTAGCTGGCTAGCTAGCTTTAGCTTGGTACCTCGCTAGAACCAATGCAACTGGCCTGAAAACAATGACCAGAAACTATGACCAGAAACTGCAATAATTTTCAATATTCTAAGCAATGACTTAGGATTCCACTTGACTAAGTATTAGCTAATCAGGCACTTGTTGTTCTCCTATTGAAGTTCATGAAATAACTAGCTAGCTAACTAGATAATTAACTAAACAATCTAGCCAGCTTTCTAACGTTAGCCCTGTTGTCCCAAGCTAACGTTATAAGCAGCTGACTCCATCTAGCTAGTGTGGCTTGATCGAACTGGACCCAAACATCATCAACCAAATATGAAAACTGTCTTATAAATTAGTGGTCATTTAGATCAGGGTTTTCCACTCAGTACTGGGGCCCCTGCTGGGTGTACATTTGTTACTTGTTTCAGAAAACGTGTGTGTCGTGGGTCACTGCTTCACAGGAGAGCCATTTGATCGTAAGCTTTTTTTGAAAATCAAAATGCTTTCTTTGGCAGAAATGCCTTCTGGAACTTGTGAACTTTCATGTGCCTTAATAAGAAACTTGCTAAAATTGTTAAATTATGAGCCTAGTTGGATTAGCCATGAGATAATGAGTGGACTGGACATGCCGAGAGATGAGTTTGGATTGGTCAGCCATGTAGAAAGCTTCTGTCTATTTGAGCTGGTCAGTACATGTAGGTAATCCTGTCTAACGCTGCTTTTTCTGAAATATATCACGTAGTAGAACTGCATAAGTGTTGCTCTCCACTCTATGGAGGTCCGAGTTTTGAAATCAGTGGAATTAGAGTATGATAACTAAGCAGAGGGAGAAAACAGCTGTCTCTGGATTACATCTTCAATCAAACTAAGGGCAACCATGGCATCCATGACAGGGAGAAGCATCCATCCGTGATGTATATGGGTAAGATAGTCTAGCCAGCTACATTTTCAGATTTCACCCATTTCTAATTTTGACAGAAGTTGTTTTCATTTCAAGTTAAAGTGTACTGTTAGCTAGCTAGCTAATGTTATCTGGCTGGCTCGCTAGCTAACATTACGTGTATGATCTGTGTAGTAACATTATTTGTATCTCAGAGACAGTTATAGCCTAATGTTAGCTAGCTACCTAACATTGAACCTGGTTGGCAGGCTACCTGCAGATTCATGCAGGGTAGTAACGTCATGAGTTGGGATTATGGTTCATTGTTTAGCTAGTTAGCTACAAGTCTTAACAAATCAAATCAAATCAAATCAAATCAAATCAAATTTTATTTGTCACATACACATGGTTAGCAGATGTTAATGCGAGTGTAGCGAAATGCTTGTGCTTCTAGTTCCGACAATGCAGTAATAGCAAGCTAGCCAATGTTAGCCAGTTAGTTTGGGTACTTGACTGCTGTTGTTAGGTCAGCTAGCTAACGTTCTGTGTGTGATCTGTGTAGTAATATTATTTGTAATGCGGAGCCATTTGTTTTGCTAGTTATAGCCTAATGTTAGCTAGCTAACATTGAATCTGGTTGGTTAGCTACCTGCAGATTCATGCAGGGTAGTAACGTCATGAGTTGGGATTATGGTTCATCGTTTACTTAACTAGCTTAACAAGAGACTCCACTATGCAAGTAACCATTTCAATTGAATGTCACTGCAACAACTGTTGATAGACGTAACTGGTAAATTCACTCTGGCTCGCTACTCTGATTTCAGCACAGAATAACTGATGAATTTACAAACACTCAACACTTGTTGAATATGGCCGGTGTCAGTAAACGTTGACAAAAAAAGGTAAATTGTTGCCAGCAGCACAGTTGCAGTCACCAACTCTCTGGATAACAGCCTAACCAGCTCTGCTAGGGTGAGTAAAATGGTAGGTAAACTGTTATCTAATTTGTGTCTGGAAGTAGCTAGCAAGCTAGCCAATGTTAGCCAGTTAGCTTAGGTGCTTGACTGCTGTTGTGAGAACAGATCAACCCTTAAAGAGATGACTGGGGCTAAAGCTTAATTATTCCTTGCCCACGAACATTCGACCACCCATCAGAGATGATTGCAATACAGTCTGCTTTCTCCGTTATTTTCATGACCTTCACTTGAACTTTGTTGAATTGTGCGTCCAGCAAATTATTAGATAAAGCATGTCTGGTTGGAGGGCTGTATGCTGGGTGAAGAACATTCAGAAATCTCTTCCAATACACATTGCCTGTGAGCATCAGAGGTGAACCAGTTGCATACACAGCTCGCGCAAGACATTCATCAGCATTTCTCTGAATAGGTTCCTCCATTGAGTCAAAACACTTCTGATTCCAGGAGGACCATGAGCTGTTGCTATCGATAGGGTGTCTGATTCATCATTTTCACCTCAAATAGAGGTAAAGGGACTTTTGTCAGAGGTTGCTTGTTGTGAGCGCTGAGGGAACTTTATGCACTTGGCCAGATGATTCTGCATCTTTGTTGCATACTTCACATATGATTTGGCACATTATTTGCAAATTTACACAGCTTTTCCTTCTACATTAGCTGCAGTGAAATGTCTCCACACATCAGATAGTTCCCGTGGCATTTTCCTGTAAAGATTACAAATACAATCAGAGTCCTGGGTTCGCGCCCAGGCTCTGTCGTAACCGGCCGCGACCGGGAGGTCCGTGGGGCGTCGCACAATTGGCCTAGCGTCGCCCGGGTTAGGGAGGGCTTGGTCGGTAGGGGTGTCCTTGTCTCATCGCGCACCAGCGACTCCTGTGGCGGGCTGGGCGCAGTGTACGCTAGCCAAGGTGGCCAGGTGCACGGTGTTTCCTCCGGCGCATTGGTGCGGCTGGCTTCCGGGTTGGATGTGCGCTGTGTTAAAGAAGCAGCGGCTTGGTTGGTTGTGTATCGGAGGACGCATGACTTTCAACCTTCGTCTCTCCCGAGCCCGTACGGGAGTTGTAGCGATGAGACAAGATAGTAGCTACTACAACAATTGGATACTACGAAATTGGGGAGAAAAAGGGGTAAAATTCAAAAAAAAAAAAAAAGATTACAAATACAATTCCATGTACAGATAAATAGTTCCACAGTTAGGTTAAGCATCTCCTTTGTAAGATAAAAGTCTTCAAATGAAATATGTATGGAAACAGGTGAATTAACCCTCCTCGGTTAGAAGGCTCAAGCAAGCTAAACCCCACATGGTAGCAAAAACTAACTAGCAAAAATTGTTAACAGGTGTCACGCCCTGACCATAGAGAGCCTTTTATTCTCTATTTTGGTTAGGTCGGGGTGTGACTAGGGTGGGTGATCTAGTGTGTTGATTTCTATGTAGGCCTGGTATGGTTCCCAATCAGAGGCAGCTGTTTATTGTTGTTGTCTGATTGGGGATCATATTTAGGCAGCCTTTTCACCACTGTGTTTTGTGGGATCTTGTTTTTGTGTTGATGCCTGTGAGCTCTACAGAACGTCACGTTTAGTTTATTCTTTATTGTTTTTTGTGAGTTTCACTCAAATAAAATATGTGGAACCCAGATCACGCTGCGCCTTGGTCCGTCTTTACACACGATTGTGACAACAAGTTAGAAATGATTTAAACACACCTTGCTGTAGGCTACTATTTATTAGTTAACAAAAAGTAATGTATGTTATATAAAATATATGAATTTAAGCAAAATTCCCCAAATTCCCAGGCTTAACTTCCCATGGAAAATTTCCAGAAAATTTCCAGAAATGTAAAGTTTCCGACCCTTTGCAACCCTAGTGCTAGGGCAAAAAAACAGTAATTGACTGTTAATCAACATAAACACATTTACCATCTCCTGGCTTCCACACATAGCCTACAAGCCACTTATTCAGACCTTTGGAACGTCTACATTTTAAAAAGTCTAATAAATCCATGTAATTTAGCCTACACCTTCACGATAAATTATTTATTTTTAGACAGGTCTAAAGAAGCATGATATGAAGAAAATGTAGTCTATTTCAGAAGAACAGAATAGCATACTCTGAGTTGTCCTTATGTTAGGTCCTGATTTGGTTATGCCAAATGGCTGTAGGCTACACTTCATTTAGCAGACAAGATTTGTGTAATGCACTGTTACGGATACAGGTATCCTGTGTCTGTGTGTATCCTGTGTGTGTTTCTTTTCTCTCCTTCTCCCCTCACAGGTGAAAATCATTACTCCCCAATCAGTCAACAATCAACCCATCAATCAGAAGACACACCTCCTCCTGTTTCCTACCCTATCACAGTTCCTTCCCCATGGTTTAAAAACCCCATTTGTTTGTTCAAGAGCTCAATCTCTTTGTAATGCCAAGTTGGTAGAACTCTGCTCTTGATAGATTTCAGAAGCTCAATCTTTGTAATGCTATGTTGGTAGATCGCTGTTCTTGTAGATTTCAGGAGAGCTCAATCTCTTTGTAATGCCATGTTTGTAGATCTCTGTTCTTCGCTCGCTCTCTGTGTATTAATTAACCTCTTTTGTTTGAGCACCTCCATAGCACTTTGTCATCTCCTGTGAGTATTGTTTTTGCTTATGGTGTTTGCTGGTGGGAAAAGGGGAAACCAAGACAAGTCGCCCATGGGCATACACTACCCGTAGGTAAACTTTGTTAACCCACACTAGTTAGAACTGGGCGGACCACCCACTGTATTTTGGTTAGTTAGTTAGCTGTTGTTGAAATAGGCTAGTCTAGCTTAGGGGTGTTTTTGCATATTTGTTTCTTTCCTTGGGTCCAGCTCAGCCCCTTTTCCTGCTCCCCCCCATTACCGTGTGTTTTACAATAAACCCTGAGTTTGACGGTATTATTTCAGTTGTCCTGGTTATTTCGTTCACACGTACTTTGTCACAATTATAATTTACATGAGTTATGTTACGCGTCTCACTACCATCCCCCCTAGACTGTCGGGCCAAAAAGGGATTCGTAACATAAGTGGGGGCTCATCCGGGATTTGTCTTTACTGACACCCATGCCGCTCATGTAGATTGTTGTAGTGGTATAGTTCAGTGTTGAGCGTCATAGCTGAAGTAGCATTAGTGTTTGCTATTTTCGTTGGCTCTTGTGAAGTAGTGTAAGATGGCTACTTTTGATTTGAAGTCCTTTTTGGATAATCCTTCGTGGGAGGTTTTTGATAAATGTCGTAGAGTTGATTTAATGACCTTGGCTGACCATTACTCAATATCGATTCCGCAGAGTGTAGTTAAGGCGGAGGTTAAACAGCTAGTGTTAAATGTATTGTTGGAAGAGCAGGTGCTTGTGTTACCGCTGCCTGAGCATACTACCACTGTAGGGGATGTTACTGCTCCTGTAAGCCCATTGGTGTCTGATAATGAGGGCGAGGCTAAAACACCAGCCACATTGTCCCATTTTGATCCACTCTCCCCACTGTCAAACGGTGATGCCAGAAGGGATGTCTGTTTAGCACAGTTCCAACTAGAGGTGGAAGAGAGAGCCCAAATTAGGCGAGAGACTCCAGTTGGAGATGTGTAAAATTGAGGCAGAAAGAGAACAGCGGCATTTAGATTTGGAGATGTGTAAAATTGAGGCAGAAAAAGAACGAGAACGAGAACAGAGGCAGATGACGTTTAAAATGCGCCAGATGGAACTGGAGGCAGAGACAGCAAGGCTAGCCTTCGTTCCTACTGTGCCTGTTAGTGAGTCGTCCTCACCTGCTGTGTCCTCAAACACGTTTGACATTAGTAGGCAGATTGCCTTAGTACCTTTGTTCAGAGAGTCGGAGGTTGACTCCTATTTTTGTGTATTTGAGCGTATAGCCGTAGCATTGAAGTGGCCTGAAGAGGTATGGTGTCTATTACTTCAGTGTAAATTAACTGGTAAAGCCCAAGAGGTTTTGTCAGCGCTACCTCTGGAGGACAGTTTGAATTATGAAGTGGTCAAAGCTACTGTTCTTCGTGCCTATGAGCTTGTGCCTGAGGCATACCGACAGAGATTTAGGTCTCATAGAAAGTCTTCTAGTAAGACTTATGTGGAATTTGCTAGAGACAAGGGAAATCTGTTTGATAAATGGCATGCTGCTAGTAAGGTAACTGATTTCAACTCTCTCCGGGAGTTAATCTTGTTGGAAGAGTTTAAAAATTGCTTACCCGAACGCATTGTAGTTTACCTAAACGAACAGAAAGTATCCTCCCTGGCAGAAGCGTCTGTGTTGGCAGACGAGTTTGTGTTGACGCACAAGAGTGTGTTTTCGGCTCAAACTGAGAGTAGAACCACTGAGTTTCCTACCTTTAGCCCTAGTCGGCCCGCAGTAGTATATCAAGCACGCCAGAAGAATGAGCGTTCCTGTTTCTATTGTCATAAAGTGGGACATATGATTAATGATTGCTTCCTGCTTAAACGAAAACGAGGGATGCCTCTTCGTGCCAAGCCACCAACAGGTGTTGCTCTAATTCGTACGGTTGTGAGGTCTACAACAAAACAGGTGCCTCAGAGTAACTGTAGTTTGAAAGACCCAGTCCCCGACCGTAGTTATGAACCATTCATTTCCGATGGGTTTGTGTCCCTAACGAATGACGAAGCGTCTCAGCGTCCGGTTAAAATCCTTAGAGATACTGGTGCGGCGCAGTCGTTTATATTGTCTGATGTGTTGCCCTTATCTGACGATACATACTGTGGTTCCAGTGTGTTAGTGCAGGGTATTGAAATGGGTTTTGTCCCCGTGCCGTTGCACTTTGTGAAAGTACACTGAGTTAATCAGTGGAATATTCAGAGTGGGGGTACGTCCTAAGTTGCCAGTGAAAGGTGTGACCTTTATAATGGGTAACGATATTGCCGGAGGAAAGGTAGTACCCGTATTGGAAGTATTGGATAAAAGTGACCACTCTCTCTCGAATGAGCTGGCACAGAGTTATCCACATGTGTTCCCCGCTTGTGCTGTCACTCGTGCTCAGGCACTACAAGAGGGTGACGTGATAGATTTGTCGAACACGGTTCTGTTCAAAGAGGATGATCAAGAGGAAGGATTGTGTGATACCTCTGAGAAGCTGATCACCTCTGACAAACAGCCCAGGAAAGAATTAAAGAACGTTGAACTTATTGCTGATGCAATACAGTTACCAGTCACTCGTGAGCAGCTGATTGCTAACCAAAAGGTTGACAACAAGCTTACTAAATGTTTTTCTAGTGTTGTCTCGTTAGAAGAGGTGAAGAAGAAGAATGTGGCTTACTTCATTGATGGTAATCTCCTCATGCGTAAATGGAAATCCCATGTTGACGCGGGTGGAGATTGGAATGCTGTTTACCAAATAGTGATTCCTACAGCCTTTCGACAAAATGTGTTATCCCTTGCTCATGATCACCAGTGGTCTGGTCATTTAGGAATTACAAAGACGTATGATCGGATCCTTCAACATTTTTTTTGGCCGGGTTTAAAACAAGATGTGGCTCAGTTCTGTCGGACATGCCACACATGTCAGATAACAGGAAAACCAAATCAGGTTATTCCTCCCGCTCCTCTTTGTCCCATACCTGTCATAGGTGAACCATTTGAGCATGTGGTGGTTGATTGTGTCGGACCGTTACCGAAGACAAAATCGGGTAACCAGTTTTTGTTAACGATAATGTGTATGGCTACAAGATACCCCGAGGCTATTCCTCTGAGAAGGATTACAGCTCCGATAGTGAGTAAAGCCTTAATAAAATTCTTCACAACATTCGGGTTACCTAAGGTGGTACAAAGCGATCAAGGTACCAATTTCCTATCCAAGCTCTTCAAGCAGGTGTTAAAATGCTTATCAATTTCTCATCGTGTGTCAAGCGCCTATCACCCAGAGTCTCAGGGTGCGCTTGAAAGATGGCATGAGACACTGAAGTCTATGCTACGTAAATATTGTTTGGAATCTGAGAAAGATTGGGATGAGGGAGTTCCTCTAGTTTTGTTTGCTGCTCGTGAAACTGTGCAGGAGTCCCTAGGTTTCAGCCCGGCTGAACTAGTGTTTGGTCACACAGTAAGAGGACCAATGAAAGTCCTTAAAGAACAGTTCTTGTCCCAAGAGTTGTGTACCAGAGATGAGAATGTGTTGGACTATGTTAGTCGCTTTCGTGAGCGCCTACACCAAGCTTGTGCTCTTGCAAAGGAAGCTCTGTCTTCCTCACAGAGGAGCATGAAAAGACACTATGATAAAGAGGCTGTTTCTCGTCCACTACAGCCAGGTGACCAAGTACTGGTGTTATTACCTGTTCCAGGATCTTCACTGTCAGCTCGTTTCTCTGGTCCTTATTTAATTGAAAAGAAAATAAGTGAAACTGACTATGTGCTTCAAACTCCTGATAGAAAACGCCAATCTCGTGTGTGTCACATTAACATGTTGAAAGCATACCACACCCGACCCATCACACAGTTAGATAGTTCAAAAACAGAGGAAGGTACTGCTGTCTCCTCTGCTACTACTGCGATGATAGTGGACTGTCATATTGATGATGTTGATGGCTTGGAGTGGCGCAATACTCAGCAGCAGTGTGTTAGATTGCCCAACTCAGAAATGCTGCTGTCTATCCAGTCAGGTCTGGTTCATTTAACGGATGGACAGGCTAATGATATTGTGAGGCTACTACACAGTTTTCCATGTCTCTTTAATGACGTTCCTACTCGCACAAATGTGGTGGAACATGACATTAATGTTGGAAATGCTACACCTATCAAGCAACACCCATATCGTATCAACGCTTCCAAGAGGAAGATAATGAGGGATGAGGTGAGATATTTGTTGGAGAATGACCTGGCTAAGCCAAGCTCTGATCCAAGATGGCGTAGCAGTAGGACGTGTTGTCGTGTCCCTTGTATATATCGTTTGTTTTCGTTTCGTTTTCGTTTTTTTTCTTCACATATCTTTAAAACTTTTTGCTGAACCTCAACTTCTTCTAAATACTCTCCTGCAACCCGCCTCACCCAACGTAGCTTTTTTCCTAAAGTATTTATATTTACTTCGGATCTGGAACCCCTCAACTGAAGCTAGCCAACTAGCCAACTAACTACCAGCTTCAGCAAAACATTGCTAGCGGTCTTCAGCTAACCGGTCAGCTAACCGGTCATCAGCTAACCTTTAGCTCGGAAAGCTCTCGCCAGTTCGAACAACGCGACTCTAACCAGAGCATAACGGACCTATCTATTATTTTATTTTTATTTTTCACCCCCGGATTCCCATCGCAAACGGAACATTTTGAGCTCCTGGGCTACAATATCCAGACCCACGACCGGTCCATTGATGTCACCGCATGAAGAGGAATAAACAGACTCCCCCCATCGCGACGTCCCCAAAGGCTAACTCTCTAGCCCTTGCTATCTCCTTGCTTGCAAATTCGGCCTGCTAACTGCTAGCTTGTTTAGCCCGGTCCGCTAACTGCTACCGTGTTTAGCACCGTCTACTAACTGTTAGCTTGTTAGCACAGGCCTGCTAACCATCTGAATTGCCGCGTCCCAAACACTCACTGAACCCATATTTACTTTCTATCCCTTTTCGATTTTTAATTTGTTTATACCTTCCGGTAACCTGCCTCACCCAATGTGATACGGAACCGCTATTATCTTTACATTTTTAGAACACACTCAAGAACCTTCAGAAGCTAACCAGCTAACTGGCTACAAGCTATTTAGTCATTGTTAGTTTTCTAACCTGGATAACACTCGCCAGTCCAGCTTCCCTGCCCCATCCACCGCTGCCCCTTGGACACTGATCACTTGGCTACATAGCTGATGCATGCTGGACTGTCCATTAATTCACGGTAATCCATTCTGCTTGTTTATGTTTTATCTGTCGGCCCCAGCCGCACTTAGGCTCTGTGTGTAGTTAATCCGACCCTCTCTGCCTAATCAATCGCCATTCTACCTGCTGTTGTTGTGCTAGCTGATTAGCTGTTGTCTCACCTACTGTTTTAGCTAGCTCTCCCAATTCAACACCTGTGATTACTGTATGCCTTGCTGTATGTCTCTCCCAAATGTCAATATGCCTTGTATACTGTTGTGCAGGTTAGTTATCATTGTTTTAGTTTACAATGGAGCCCCTAGTTCCACTCTTTATACCCCTGATACCTCCTTTGTCCCACCCCCCACACATGCGGTGACCTCACCCATTACAACCAGCATGTCCAGAGATACAACCTCTCTCATCATCACCCAGTGCCTGGGCTTACCTCCGCTGTACCCGCACCCCACCATACCCCTGTTTGCGCATTATGCCCTGAATATATTCTACCATGCCCAGAAACCTGCTCCTCTTATTCTCTGTCCCCAACGCCCTAGGCGACCAGTTTTGATAGCCTTCAGCCGCACCCTCATACTACTCCTTCTCTGTTCCGCGGGTGATGTGGAGGTAAACCCAGGCCCTGCATGTCCCCAGGCACCCTCATTTGTTGACTTCTGTGATCGAAAAAGCCTTGGTTTCATGCATGTCAACATCAGAAGCCTCCTCCCTAAGTGTGTCTTACTCACTGCTCTAGCACACTCTGCTAACCCTGATGTCCTTGCCGTGTCTGAATCCTGGCTCAGGAAGGCCACCAAAAATTCTGAGATTTCCATACCCAACTATAACATCTTCCGTCAAGATAGAACTGCCAAAGGGGGAGGAGTTGCAGTCTACTGCAGAGATAGCCTGCAAAGTAATGTCATACTCTCCAGGTCCATACCCAAACAGTTCGAACTACTAATTTTGAAAATTACTCTCTCCAGAAATAAGTCTCTCACTGTTGCCGCCTGCTACCGACCCCCCTCAGCTCCCAGCTGTGCCCTGGACACCATTTGTGAATTGATCGCCCCCCATCTAGCTTCAGAGTTTGTTCTGTTAGGTGACCTAAACTGGGATATGCTTAACACCCCGGCAGTCCTACAATCTAAGCTAGATGCCCTCAATCTCACTCAAATCATCAAGGAACCCACCAGGTACAACCCTAACTCTGTAAACAAGGGCACCCTCATTGACGTCATCCTGACCAACTGGCCCTCCAAATACACCTCCGCTGTCTACAACCAGGATCTCAGCGATCACTGCCTCATTGCCTGTATCCGCTACGGAGCCGCATTCAAACGACCACCCCTCATCACTGTCAAACGCTCCCTAAAACACTTCTGTGAGCAGGCCTTTCTAATCGACCTGGCCCGGGTATCCTGGAAGGACATTGACCTCATCCCGTCAGTTGAGGATGCCTGGTCTTTCTTTAAGAGTAACTTCCTCACCATTTTAGATAAGCATGCTCCGTTCAAAAAATGCAGAACTAAGAACAGATATAGCCCCTGGTTCACTCCAGACCTGACTGCCCTCGACCAGCACAAAAACATCCTGTGGCGGACTGCGCTAACATCGAATAGTCCCCGCGATATGCAACTGTTCAGGGAAGTCAGGAACCAATACACACAGTCAGTCAGGAAAGCTAAAGCCAACTTCTTCAGGCAGAAGTTTGCATCCTGTAGCTCCAACTCCAAAAAGTTCTGGGACACTGTGAAGTCCATGGAGAACAAGAGCACCTCTTCCCAGCTGCCCACTGCACTGAGACTAGGTAACATGGTCACCACCGATAAATCCATGATTATCGAAAACTTCAACAAGCATTTCTCAACGGCTGGCCATGCCTTCCGCCTGGCTACTCCAACCCCGGACAACCCCCCCCCCCCCCCCCCCCGCAGCTACTCGCCCAAGCCTCTCCAGGTTCTCCTTTACCCAAATCCAGATAGCAGATGTCCTGAAAGAGCTGCAAAACCTGGACCCGTACAAATCAGCTGGGCTGGACAATCTGGACCCTCTATTCCTGAAACTATCCGCCGCCATTGTCGCAACCCCTATTACCAGCCTGTTCAACCTCTCTTTCATATCGTCTGAGATCCCCAAGGATTGGAAAGCTGCCGCAGTCATCCCCCTCTTCAAAGGGGGCGACACCCTGGACCCAAACTGTTACAGACCTATATCCATCCTGCCCTGCCTATCTAAGGTCTTCGAAAGCCAAGTCAACAAACAGGTCACTGACCATCTTGAATCCCACCGTACCTTCTCCGCTGTGCAATCTGGTTTCCGAGCCGGTCACGGGTGTACCTCAGCCACGCTCAAGGTACTAAACGATATCATAACCGCCATCGATAAAAGACAGTACTGTGCAGCCGTCTTCATAGACCTTGCCAAGGCTTTCGACTCTGTCAATCACCGTATTCTTATCGGCAGACTCAGTAGCCTCGGTTTTTCGGATGACTGCCTTGCCTGGTTTACCAATTACTTTGCAGACAGAGTTCAGTGTGTCAAATCGGAGGGCATGCTGTCCGGTCCTCTGGCAGTCTCTATGGGGGTGCCACAGGGTTCAATTCTCGGGCCGACTCTTTTCTCTGTATATATCAATGATGTTTCTCATGCTGCGGGCGATTCCCTGATCCACCTCTACGCAGACGACACCATTCTATATACTTCCGGCCCGTCCTTGGACACTGTGCTATCTAACCTCCAAACGAGCTTCAATGCCATACAGCACTCCTTCCGTGGCCTCCAACTGCTCTTAAACGCTAGTAAAACCAAATGCATGCTTTTCAACCGTTCGCTGCCTGCACCCGCACGCCTGACCAGCATCACCACCCTGGATGGTTCCGACCTTGAATATGTGGACATCTATAAGTACCTAGGTGTCTGGCTAGACTCTAAACTCTCCTTCCAGACCCATATCAAACATCTCCAATCGAAAATCAAATCAAGAGTCGGCTTTCTATTCCGCAACAAAGCCTCCTTCACTCACGCCGCCAAACTTACCCTAGTAAAACTGACTATCCTACCGATCCTCGACTTCGGCGACGTCATCTACAAAATTGCTTCCAACACTCTACTCAGCAAACTGGATGCAGTTTATCACAGTGCCATCTGTTTTGTCACTAAAGCACCTTATACCACCCACCACTGCGACTTGTATGCTCTAGTCGGCTGGCCCTCGCTACATATTCGTCGCCAGACCCACTGGCTCCAGGTCATCTACAAGTCCATGCTAGGTAAAGCTCCGCCTTATCTCAGTTCACTGGTTACGATGGCAACACCCATCCGTAGCACGCGCTCCAGCAGGTGTATCTCACTGATCATCCCTAAAGCCAACACCTCATTTGGCCGCCTTTCGTTCCAGTTCTCTGCTGCCTGTGACTGGAACGAATTGCAAAAATCGCTGAAGTTGGAGACTTTTATCTCCCTCACCAACTTCAAACATCTGCTATCTGAGCAGCTAACCGATCGCTGCAGCTGTACATAGTCTATTGGTAAATAGCCCACCCATTTTCACCTACCTCATCCCCATACTGTTTTTATTTATTTATTTTTATTTTTCTGCTCTTTTGCACACCAATATCTCTACCTGTACATAACCATCTGATCATTTATCACTCCAGTGTTAATCTGCATAATTGTAATTATTTGCCTACCTTCTCATGCCTTTTGCACACAATGTATATATAGACTCCCCTTTTTTCTACTGTGTTATTGACTTGTTAATTGTTTACTCCATGTGTAACTCTGTGTTGTCTGTTCACACTGCTATGCCTTATCTTGGCCAGGTCGCAGTTGCAAATGAGAACTTGTTCTCAACTAGCCTACCTGGTTAAATAAAGGTGAAATAAAAAATAAAAAAAAATAAAAAAAAGTTCAAGCCCTTGGAGTTCTCCTTGCATTCTGGTTCCTAAACCTGATGGTACGTCCAGGTTATGTACGGATTATCGAAAGGTAAATTCTGTCACAATGCCAGATTCGTTCCCGTTACCCAGACTGGACGACTGTATCGACACTATTGGTGCTGCTAAGTATGTAACCAAGTTGGACCTCTTAAAAGGTTACTGGCAGGTTCCGTTAACTTCACGTGCTTCTGAGATTTCTGCCTTTGTGACCCCAGATAACTTCCTACAGTACTCAGTCATGGCTTTTGGGATGCGAAATGCACCAGCCACTTTCCAACGACTGGTTAACTCCGTATTAGCTGGCGTTCCTAATTGTAGTGCATACCTTGATGACCTAGTGATTTATTCGTCTGAGTGGTCAGATCATGTTGACTTGCTAAGGGTAGTATGTGAACGGTTGGCAACTGCTTCTCTAACCCTGAACTTGGCAAAGTGTGAGTTTGGGAAGGCTACTGTTACCTATCTCGGTAAAGAGGTTGGCCATGGACAGGTGCGCCCTGTTGATGCCAAGGTCTTGGCTATAACTGCATTCCCTGCACCTACCACTAGACGAGAGCTACGCCGCTTTTTAGGGATGGTTGGCTACTACCGTAGCTTCTGTAAAAATTTCTCTGCGGTAGTTGCTCCATTGACTGATTTGCTCAGTCCGGCAAGACCATTTGTGTTGTCCCCTGATTGTAAGAGAGCTTTTGAATCAGCGAAAGCACTCTTATGTAGTACCCCTGTACTTGCTGCTCCGGATTTTGAACAACCGTTCAAGCTTGAGGTAGATGCTAGTGCCAGAGGTGCTGGTGCTGTTCTACTGCAGCAGGACAAGAGTGGAGTAGATCATCCTGTTTGTTATTTTTCTCGTAAATTTAATAAATGTCAAACAAACTATGCGACAATAGAACAAGAAGCTCTTGCTTTGTTGTTGGCTCTGCAATACTTTGAAGTATACATTGGTTCCAGTGCCCTACCAGTGATTGTGTATACTGACCATAACCCTTTAGTTTTTCTCCACCGAATGTACAACCAGAACCAGCGCCTTATGCGTTGGGCGCTGATTGTACAAAATTATAATTTGGAGATCCGCCACAAAAAGGGTTCAGATAATGTGTTGGCAGATGCTTTGTCTCGTGTGTAAAAATGATTTTTGTATGTTTTGGCAAGGTTGACGTTGTTGTAAGTATTAATTGTAATACTGTGGTCGCAATCCCTAGGGTTGCTCTTTTAAGGGTGGGAGTGTTACGGATACAGTTATCCTGTGTGTGTGTATCCTGTGTGTGTTTCTTTTCTCTCCTTCTCCCCTCACAGGTGAAAATCATTACTCCCCAATCAGTCAACAATCAACCCATCAATCAGAAGACACACCTCCTCCTGTTTCCTACCCTATCACAGTTCCTTCCCCATGGTTTAAAAACCCCATTTGTTTGTTCAAGAGCTCAATCTCTTTGTAATGCCAAGTTGGTAGAACTCTGCTCTTGATAGATTTCAGAAGCTCAATCTTTGTAATGCTATGTTGGTAGATCGCTGTTCTTGTAGATTTCAGGAGAGCTCAATCTCTTTGTAATGCCATGTTTGTAGATCTCTGTTCTTCGCTCGCTCTCTGTGTATTAATTAACCTCCTCTTTTGTTTGAGCACCTCCATAGCACTTTGTCATCTCCTGTGAGTATTGTTTTTGCTTATGGTGTTTGCTGGTGGGAAAAGGGGAAACCAAGACAAGTCGCCCATGGGCATACACTACCCGTAGGTAAACTTTGTTAACACACACTAGTTAGAACTGGGCGGACCACCCACTGTATTTTGGTTAGTTAGTTAGCTGTTGTTGAAATAGGCTAGTCTAGCTTAGGGGTGTTTTTGCATATTTGTTTCTTTCCTTGGGTCCAGCTCAGCCCCTTTTCCTGCTCCCCCCCATTACCGTGTGTTTTACAATAAACCCTGAGTTTGACGGTATTATTTCAGTTGTCCTGGTTATTTCGTTCACACGTACTTTGTCACAATTATAATTTACATGAGTTATGTTACGCGTCTCACTACCATCCCCCCTAGACTGTCGGGCCAAAAAGGGATTCGTAACATGCACCCTAAAAAAGTCCATGCCTTTTTGGGCCAGTGAACGTTGTGTCTTTGGCCTAGAATGCTGCTTGTTGTGCCTGTCTCCCTGAGTGCTGCGCACTCCGAAGCGCCTCTCACTCACATGGCTCTCCATCACATGATCAAGTCTTTCTCACAGGCTACAAGTGAAGACAGACACATCAGGGCCACAACTGCGCACATCCTTATCCAATTCCGAGGTGCATATTGAAGATATTGGAAGAACTGCCACACTTACTTTTCGTCAGCCAACAAGATGAATAGGCCTAACGAATAGCAAAAGCACGAGCCTATGTCATAGTACAAAAGTCTACCTATTCTATTCTGTGTGAGAAATAAATATTCCTAACATAGTTGTGGGATGCAATAGATCCCAAATTAATTAATTAATACAACCACCAGCATAAAAAAAAATGTTTTACGCAATGTGGCTGATGCAATAGATCAGAAAGTTTAGCTTAAACTGTTGATAAACTATTAACCTTATCAAAACATATAGGCCTACGGGCTAGGCTACGAATCAAAAAAGTTGTTTCATATGCTGGGCATCATTCACAAGTGATAATATATCATTCACAAATGATAGGCTAATATTGTCACCCATCAGACTATTCTTGATTTAATCTTGTCTTTACATATACTAAATAATATATGTGTTAATTTTTTATTTATTTAGAATGGACCACTTTCATGCACCTGTCTCAAAACAGGGGCAACGGGAAAAAAAAACATATCTATGCACTTAAATAGCGAATGGAGGACGCTTTACCCGTGGTTCATTTTCATGCCAGCCAGGTCGGCTATTGTCACGTTCGCTGGAATAATTATCGGGACCAAACTGCAGCGCGATATGGTTTCCACGTAATAATTATTTGAAAACGCACAAAACAACAAAGAAAGAACGAAACAAACAACGAACCGTGACTACAGAGGTGTAACATACACTAACAATATCCCATAAAACACAGGTGGAAAAAATGCTACTTAAATATGATCCCCAATTAGAGACAACGATAGCCAGCTGCCTCTAATTCGGATTCATACCAAACAACAACATAGAAAACAAAACTAGAACCCCACATAGAAAATATTAACTAGACTAACCCCCCAGTCACGCCCTGACCTACTCCACCATAGAAAATAAGGACTCTCTATGGTCTTGACCCCCCCCCCCCCCCCAAAGGTGCAGACTCCGGCCGCAAAACCTGAAATCAAAAGGGAGGGTTATGGGGGATGTCATGTGTTGGTGGCGGCTCTGGTGCAGGACAAAGAACCCTCTCATCCCGCGGATCCGCCAGCATCAGGGGCGGCTCTGGTGCTGGACGAAGAACCCGCTCAGCTAGCAGATCCACCATCTTTGGTGGCGGCTCTGGTGCGGTCCGAAAACCAGGCTTGGACCCAGGCTGAACACTGTGCCTGGACTGGACCTAGGTATCAAGGAAGGTTCCTGCCATGGAGCGGGACTGGACACCCGATCTGAACTGGACATCAGTGCAGAGGAAGGCTCCTGCCAGGGAGCAGGACTGAACGCCGTATCTGGACTGAGCACCGGCGCAGGAGAAAGCTCCGACCATGGAGCTGGAGGTTCCGGACCGTTGACCGTCACAGGAGGTTCCGGACCATTGACCGTCTCAGGAGGTTCCGGGCTGTGGACCGTCTCAGGAGGTTCCGGACTGTGTACCGTCTCAGGAGGTTCCGGACTGTGAAACTTCGCCGGAAGCTCTGGATTGAATCGTCGCCAGAAGCTCAGTACAGGGACTCGTCGCCAGAAGCTCTGGACTTGGACTCGTCGCCGGAAGCTCTGGACTGTGAACCATCACCGGAAGCTCTGGACTGGGGACCGTCGCCGAAAGCTCTGGACTGGGGACCGTCGCCGAAAGCTCTGGACTGGGGGCCGGAAGCTCTGGACTGGGGACCGTCACCGGAAGCTCTGGACTGGGGACTTGGGGTTGTCCTTGGGCTTTTTGTAGCCGCGAACCCTGTCGTCGTCGCTGTCCTCCATAATCTCCTTCCGTCTGTCGCCTTGGAAGGGTTTCGCCATCTCCCCATTACTTCTTCCCATGTCCAGAAATCCTTCCCTCTTTGGGCACGCTGCTTGGTCCTGGTTTGATGGGATATTCTGACACGTTCGCTGGAATAATTATCGGACCACTGCATAATAATTATTTGAGAACGCACAAAACAACAAAGAAAGAACGAAACAAACAATGAGCCATGACTACAGAGGTGTAACATACACTAACTCAAAACAATATCCCATAAAACACAGGTGTAAAAAATACTTAAATATGATCCCAATTAGAGACAACTATAGCCAGCTGCCTTTAATTGGGAATCATACCAAACACCAACATAGAAAACAAAACTAGACTAACCCCCCAGTCACGCCCTGACCTACTTCACCATAGAAAATAAGGACTTTCTATGGTCAGGACATGACAGCTATAGTCCTGTTGTAAAGATAAACAATGTGCATAATATTAAGAAAGTTGAGAGGCGTAAAAATCTACTTTCATGTTCGAAACCAGCAATAGAGTTTTGTTTTAAGCCTTTCCCAAACCTTAACCTTTATTTTAACCTTAACCCTTACCTTACCCTAACCCTTACCTTAACCATTTGAAGTTATTGCCTAACCTTAAGATGAATGGCTAAACAACCATATCCTAATAAAAAAATAATGTATTTGACGTTTACTACTTTAAATTCAATGTTTGAGAAACATGGAGGAACGTCTAATTCTGACGTGAGACTGTGAGAGCTTGGGTCTATAACTAGAATATGGTTTAAGCGTCAGTTCATTGTGGCCTAAAAGCCCTTGAATTCCCCCTTGAAATTCCTCTTTCACCCCCTAATGTACAGTATTGTTGTTTCAGCACCTGGTCCACAATGCAAATACAGTGTGTAGTGTGGGTACGAGAGGGAGCGAGAGACAGAGAAAGACGGAGAGAGCACACAAGAGAGAAACAGAAAAAGAAACCGAGAGAGAGAGAGCACACAAGAGATGCAGGCTAATGGTATTCCACTCCATTGAACATAGTCCATTGTCAGTAAACAAGGCTAGATTGTGCACTTAGCGTGTTTTTGCTTTATGAGGTGAACAGAGCAGCTAGCTGGCCTGAACCCTTGACCTTGCTGCAGTCACTGGGCTGTTCTGTTTGATTAACTGTGCACAAGGGTCATTGGTTCAAGGGAAGTGTGCGGGTGGGCAAAACAAACTGTAGCCAACATTACATCTTCCATCCACGTCTGCTATTATAGGCCAGCTATATTCTCAAACCTTTTGATCTTTCTCAAAAATGTTAAGTTATCAGGTTCAAAATGTGCATAATGAAATGGTGTGACAATAAAGCAAGATTGAGTGAATGTTTCAGCGTCACATGCTTAAGACAGTAGCAGTGGTGGTTGGTGACATGTATGATTAGGGAGGGCGATAATTTTTTATGAGCATGCCCTTATTTCTATTACAGCATATTGGATGACTGTCATTAATATTCCATTCACCCAGCTCAATGTAACATCGATAGGTTTAGACTACTACATGATACTCATATTTTCCCTATGCCCATCATGAGGTTGCTTAAACCTAGCCTACGAATGAAAGTTTACAACGTAGGTGCACAGGTCAAGAGAACAAATCACACGCAAACACAGTTCACTTTCATAGCAGCCATATACAAACAGCATGATCACTGCTCACTGTATAATTCCTTCTCACATCTACGTGCTCTCCTCCTCTCACCTTTCCCCTTCTCTTGTGGACTTCAATGCACAACACATCAGCTATCTGTGACGAGGGGAAAACACTTTTCCAAGCCAAAACATATCATAACCGCTAACTGCTGCAAAAAGCCTACATTGTTGTCACCATATTAGCTAGCTAACGTCATAGTCAACATAGCTACTAGAACTAACACGTTAGGAAACCTAGTACAATCATGGAGTACAATGTACAGTTAGCGAGCAGTTTGTCAGTTACACCGGCGGCCCAGGTGGCAATAAGTTTAGAAAACCAAAAGCTTACCTTGATTTGGAAGAGTTCCAGTGTTGGATAGCCATAGCCAGTGAGCTAATATAGCATCCCTTTCTGTTTGAGCCAGGTGTTTGAGTAAGATAATCTAGCTAGCTGCATTCGCCAGCTAAGTGAAAGTGAAAAAATACAATGAAATATATCTCTCTCTCTCTCGCGCTCTCTCTCTCTCTCTGACTTCTCCTTCATTTTTAAAGAAATTAATTTGTTCAAAACTGTTAAACTATTGCGTTTCGCTTTGCGTCAACTACAAACTTTCAGTGCTAGATTAATTCTCTGATGCTTTGATTGGGCTGACAACAAGTCAGTTCATGCTGCAAGAGCTCTGATAGGTTGAAGGACGTCCTCTGGAAGTTGTCATAATTACCGTGTAAGTCTAATGGAAGGGGGTGAGAACCATGTGCCTCCTAGGTTTTATATTGGAATCATTGTAGCTGAGGAGGACGGAAACTATCTGTCCTCTGGCTACACCATGGTGCTACCCTACAGAGTGCTGTTTAGGCTACTGCAGACCTTCATTGCAAAACAGTGTGTTTTAATAAATTATTTGGTTACACTACCTTTCAGGTTTGGGGTCACTTAGAAATGTCCTTGTTTTTTAACGAAAGCACATTTCTTGTCCATTAAAATAACATCAAATTGATCAGAAATACAGTGTAGACATGGTTAATGTTGTAAATGACTATTGTAGTATTTTTATGGAATTTTTATGGAGCAGATGTGACAACTATTTAATGAAGCTCCCAGTTGAGGACTTGTGAGGCATCTGTTTCTAAAACTAGACACTCTATTATACTTGTCCTCTTGCTCAGTTGTGCACCGGGGCCTCCCACTCCCCTCTCTATTCTGGTTATAGACTGTTTTTTTCTGTTCTGTGAAGGGAGTAGTACACAGCGCTGTATGAGATCTTCAGTTTCTTGGCAATTTCTCACATGGAATAGCCTTCATTTCTCAGAACAAGAATAGACTGACGAGTTTCAGAAGAAAGGTCTTTGCTTCTGGCCATTTTGAGCCTGTAATCGAACCCACAAATGCTGATGCTCAAGATACTCAACTAATCTAAAGAAAGCAGTTTTATTGCTGTGCTAACATAATTATAAAAGGGTTTTCTAACTAGCCTTTTAAAATGATAAACTTGGATTAGCTAACACAATGTGCCATTGGAACACAGGAGTGATGATTGCTGATAATGGGCCTCTGTACACCTATGTAGATATTCCATTAAAAATCAGCTGTTTCCAGCTACAATAGTCATTTACAACATTAACAATGTCTACACTGTATTTCTGATCAATGTTATGTTATTTTAATGGACACAAAAAATGAGCTTTTCTTTCAAAAACAAGGACATTTCTAAGTGGCCCCAAACTTTTGAACGGTAGTGTATTAAATATATATATATATTAGTATAGTAATATATATATATTAGTATAGTTTTATCAAAAAAGGATAACTTTTTAATATTTCACTATTTTTATTCACAGAGGAGGATAGTCCTCCCCTTCCTCCTCTGAGGAGCCCCCACTGGTCAGAACAACCAGTGCACAACAAATGTTGCTCTCAAAAGGTTAGATTTGATTGACAGCTGATGATCGTGGGATGTTTTGTTTTCATATGTCTTCAGTTACAGATGAAAGCACAAATCAGAGCGTATATAATGTCTGACAACACCTATTGTTTTTCTATAGCAATTCCATTTACTCAGTCACAGATAATGGCATTGGATGCCTTAAAGGTAGATTCAGATAAATGATGTTGCAGCACTGCAGATTGTGAGATGAGTGAGATGCAAGACTTCACTCTCACACTATCATACACATTATCTGTGCATGTGCATGTGTTCTCTTCATGCAGGACTTCACTCTCACACTATCATACACAGTATCTGTGCATGTGCAAGGATTCGCTTCACGCTGTTTCAATGTGGTGGACAGGGCACCAAAACAACGCTCTTAATTGTTGCAGAAATTGACCCAATATGCTCTTTACTTTCTGTATCTACGTCATGTCTACCTTTAAGGACTTTCTGAGTAATATATTGGTATATGAAAGAATGCAAATTCCTTGGTGTGTGTGTGCGCCTTTGTGTACGAGCGAGGGTATGTGCAACATGCTCTCCTCCCTCTCCTCAGGGACCCATTAGGACTGACAGGGTTAAGCTCAGAGACAAACCCAGACACAACATGGATTTACAGAACAAAACGCACACACGTTTACACATTGTTAGACTGACAGCTATCAGATTGACCTCTTCAATCCTCTCCTGGCTGTTGATTAGGGATGTAGAGTTTTGTGCTCTGTTTCTTTGTTTCATCCATTCATCTCTCCATTTCTCTGTCTGTCTGTTCTATTCCTCCATCTGAAAGATGCCTCTCTTCTAATCAAGGTGAAAAGGACCTGATACTGCAGTCTTTATGGCACTTACTCAAAACTCTGTCACTGAAGTCAATTACCACTCACTGTGTGAGTACAGCAGATGCTATAGCAGAGAGAGAGGAGTGTGTGTGTGTGTGTGTGTGCGCGCTTCAGCCCAGCAGATGTCTTTGCCTCAGACGAAGTTACGTATCCTATGGGAGTCCTTCATGTTTATTTCATCAGGACCAGTATGGTGTAGTGTCACCTCACCCATTTCTAAGGACACTGTCTGAGTAGCATTCACCTTGCCATGTTTGTGTGTGTGTGTCCTTTTGTGTTGATCATTGACATAACACTGCATGTGAACTTTAGTACAGTGCCTTCAGAAAGTATTCATATCCCTTGACTTATTTAACATTTTGTTGTGTTACAGCCTGAATTCAAAATGGATCAAATAGATAATTTTATCACCCATCGACACACAAAACGCCATAATGACAAAGTAAAAACATGTTTTAAAACATTTTTGCAAATATATTGAAAATTAAAGAAACATATAATTTACATAAGTATTCGCAGCCCAGTGACAACAGCTGTGAGTCTTTCTGGGTAAGTCTCTAAGAGCTTTGCACACCTGGATTGTGCAACATTTGCACATTATTATTTATTTAATTCTTCAAGCTCTGTCGAGTTGGTTGTTGATCATTGGTAGACAGCCATTTTCCAGTCTTGCCATAGATTGTCAAGACGATTTAAGTCACTCAGGAACATTCACTGTCATCTTGGTAAGAAGCTCCAGTGTATATTTGGCCTTGTGTTTTAGGTTATTGTCCTTTGAAAGTGCATTTTTCTCCCAGTGTCTGTTGGAAAGCAGACTGAACCAGGTTTTCCTCTAGGATTTTGCCCGTGCTTAGCTTTATTCCATTTATTTTTATCCCCCAACACTTCCTAGTCCTTGCCGATGACAAGAATACCCATAACATGATGCAGTCACCACCATGCTTGAAAATATGAAGAGCGGTACTAAGTGATGTGTTGAGTTGGATTTGACCCAAACATAACACTTTTGTTTTCAGGACATACATTTGCTTCCTGCATCACTAACTCAAAAAAGTTTTGGGACACTGTAAAGTCCATGGAGAATAAGAACACCTCCTCCCAGCTGCCCACTGCACTGAAGATAGGAAACACTGTCACCACTGATAAATCCACCATAATTGAGAATTTCAATAAGCATTTTTCTACGGCTGGCCATGCTTTCCACCTGGCTACTCCTACCCCGGTCAACAGCACTGCACCCCCCACAGCAACTCGCCCAAGCCTTCCCCATTTCTCCTTCTCCCAAATCCGTTCAGCTGATGTTCTGAAAGAGCTGCAAAATCTGGACCCCTACAAATCAGCCGGGCCAGACAATCTGGACCCTTTCTTTCTAAAATTATCTGCCGAAATTGTTGCCACCCCTATTACTAGCCTGTTCAACCTCTCTTTCGTGTCGTCTGAGATTCCCAAATATTGGAAAGCAGCTGCTCCCTTTGAAGAGGGGGGGACACTCTTGACCCAAACTGCTACAGACCTATATCTATCCTACAATGCCTTTCTAAGGTCTTCGAAAGCCAAGTCAACAAACAGATTACCGACCATTTCGAATCTCACCATACCTTCTCTGCTATGCAATCTGGTTTCAGAGCTGGTCATGGGTGCACCTCAGCCACGCTCAAGGTCCTAAACGATATCTTAACCGCCATCGATAAGAAACGTTACTGTGCAGCCGTATTCATTGATCTGGCCAAGGCCACATCCTCGTCGGCAGACTCGACAGCCTTGGTTTCTCAAATGGTGCCTCGCCTCACCTTTATTTAACCAGGTAGGCTAGTTGAGAACAAGTTCTCATTTACAACTGCGACCTGGCCAAGATAAAGCAAAGCAGTGCGACACAAACAAAACAGAGTTACACATGGGATAAACAAACGTACAGTCAATAACACAATAGAAATATCAATATACAGTGTGTGCAAATGTAGTAAGATTAGGGAGGTAAGGTAATAAATAGGCCATAGTGACGAAATAATTTCAATTTAGCAATTAAACACTGGAGTGATAGATGTGCAGAAGATGAATGTGCAAGTAGAGATACTGGGGTGCAAAGGAGCAAAAAAATAAATAACAATATGGGGATGAGATAGTTGGGTGGGATATTTACAGATGGGCTGTGTACAGGTGCAATGATCGGTAAGCTGCTCTGACAGCTGATGCTTAAAGTTAGTGAGGGAGATATAAGACTCCAGCTTTTGCAATTCGTTCCAGTCATTGGCAGCAGATAACTGGAAGGAAAGGCAGCCAAAGGAGTAGTTGACTTTGGGAATGACTAGTGAAATATACCTGCTGGAGCGTGTGCTACGGGTGGGTGCTGCTATGGTGACCTGTGAGCTGAGATAAGGCGGGGCTTTACCTAGCAAAGACTTATAGATGACCTGGAGCCAGTGGTTTGGTATTCAACGTCTGTTTTTTTACCCATTTACCAATAGTTGCCCTTCTTTGCGAGGCATTGGGAAACCTCCCTGATCTTTGTGATTGCATCTGTGTTTGAAATTCATAGCTCGACTGAAGGACATTACAGATAAATGTGTGGGTGGGGTACAGAGATCATGGTAAACACTATTATTGCACACAGAGTGAGTACATGCAACTTATTACAAGACTTGTTTATCACATTCGGACTCCTGGATTTAATTAAGCTTGCCATAACAAAGGGGTTGAATACTTATTGACCCAAGACATTTCAGCTTTTCATTTTTAATTCATTTGTACAAATGTTGAAAAACATAATTCCACTTTGACATTATAGGGTACTGTGCGTAGGCCATTGACACAAATCTCAATATAATAAATGTTTAATTCAGGCTGTAACATAACAAAATGTGGAATTAGTCAAGGGTTGTGAAGACTTTCTAAAGGCACTTTATATCGCCCTGGTTTTATCAAACATGTTTGTATTTGGCAGGTGTCACTGAGAGGAGCCCTGCCCTGAGCTAGTGCTCTGAAGCCTTTGATGAATTGTGTAATGATGTTCTTTCATGATCCAAGCTGTGAAGCAGGTGTATGGGATACAAAGCACCCCAAAAAACCACAGAAATGAAAGCAGCATACCACACATAACTCAATTATGAGACCAAGTCATATGAGCATGAATCATCTGAGTGTTTCTTCAGAAATTAACAGAGCATTTAAATCCTGACACGCCATCCTGAGTGTGTGAAATAAAAGGTCAACAGACTGATTGACATGCTTATTACTACTTTCCACATACTAGTACTGTATGATTGACACTAACTACACAGCAGCTACAGTATCTCACTATAGCATCACTGCAGATCCATAGTGTGTGTGGCCCATGCATTCCCAACGTGTCATTGAACAACTTAAATAATTTGAAATCGCCAATTTTGAAATACATAAAGTTGCCTCAGCCATGTGAATACAAAAAACAGACACATTACAACTAATCGAGGATACCACCTCAATAAAGGCAAAATGCTATTTTCCATTGTGATCCTCCTCTGCTTTTGTCTCCTCGGTTGACCACAGGGAATTAGTCAACGGTTCGTCCGGATGACTCCAGATCTCTCCGCCCCAATTCTATATGACACAACCAGGTCAGGGAGAGCCTGTACTGCAGACCTGCAGGGCATGAAGCCAATAGGAATGGAGGAACTACAATGCCTCAGGAAGAGCGAGGGAAGGGGGTTCTGGGTGTAATTGACGTGTTTATAATTAAAGGCTGTTTTTCTAGTAAACACAAAACTTTGAGGGGTATGTGGGTATATCTTTTTTTAAAGCCTAGTTAAAAAACATGTGAATGTTCAAACATAATACAAAAAAGGGAATGTTAGTTGATGAGAGAGAGACAGACAGAGAGAGAGAGAGAATGAGAAAGAGAGAAGGAGAGAAAATGAGACAGCAACAGAGAGAAAATGAGAGAGAGCGTGACTGACTTTAAGTGAATGTCTAAAGCCTGTGTCTGTCATCACCTTCTGCTCTCCCCCCCAAACATACACGACTGCAGGCGGGTGAATAGGCCAGGGTGTGTGAGTGGCAGGCGCAGCTGCAGGGATAACTCTACCTGATTGTGTTTAGGTAGAAGCCAGGACAACACATTTAGGGGATTGCTATTAAATACCAACCTACACACACAATATCTCACCCTCTATGGTCATTCCAAAATAAGTGATGCTATTACATGTCTTCTCGTCGCAAACAGGTATGGGCATTAAGTACGTATGAACTCCTTTCCACCAGACCCAGCCACTCCAATAACTATGTATGAACTCCTTTCCACCAGAAACAGCCACTCCAATAACTATGTATGAACTCCTTTCCACCAGAAACAGCCACTCCAGTAACTATGTATGAACTCCTTTCCACCAGAAACAGCCACTCCAATAAATATGTATGAACTCCTTTCCACCAGACCCAGCCACTCCAATAAATATGTATGAACTCCTTTCCACCAGACCCAGCCACTCCAATACCTAGTTAATATTCACCAACACCTCTCTCACTAGAGAGATGGGTTCCTATCACACCACATTAGACTGAATTAGATTAAACACATTCTGCTTGTCTCTGCTTTTAAGAACCAAGATCCCACTCCCAGATAACAACATTTTATCTCTCTAACAATCCTAATGCTTAAACCGTAGGTTTGCTTAGTATCTAATCTCTGAGGATAATGTTTTCTGAAGTCACCACCACGATATGTTAACGCTAGCATCCCTGCTAAAGATTTAGCCTTTATCACATTTCACATACTTTTTATAAATATTCACTCCTCTCCCTCCCTCCTCCAATCCTCTGTCATTTCCTCCCTCTCCTCCCTCTCCTTCTTCCCTCCCTCCCTGCCTCCCTTCCTTCCTTCCCTCCTTCCTTCTTTCCCTCCTTCCTTCCTTCCCTCTCACTCTCAGGAAAATCAGATTCTCCAATGGTTTCAGTTTCTCTTCACTATAAGGACTGCTGTCTTGCCTTTTACAGTGAAACACTATGAGGAACGCTGCCTTCCCTTCCACAGGGAAACACTATGAGGACTGCTGCCTTGCCTTCTGCAGGTAAACACTATGAGGACTTCTGCCTTGCCTTCTACAGTGAAACAGTATGAGGACTGCTGCCTTGCCTTCTGCAGGTAAACACTATGAGGACTGCTGCCTTGCCTTCTGCAGGTAAACACTATGAGGACTGCTGCCTTGCCTTCTGCAGGTAAACACTATGAGGACTGCTGCCTTGTCTTCTACAGTGAAACACTATGAGGACTTCTGCCTTGCCTTCTGCAGGTAAACACTATGAGGACTGCTGCCTTGCCTTCTGCAGGTAAACACTATGAGGACTGCTGCCTTGCCTTCTGCAGGTAAACACTATGAGGACTGCTGCCTTGCCCCCTACAGGGAAACACTATGATGACTGCTGCCATGCCTTCTGCAGGTAAACACTATGAGGACTGCTGCCTTGCCCCCTACAGGGAAACACTATGATGACTGCTGCCATGCCTTCTGCAGGTAAACACTATGAGGACTGCTGCCTTGCCTTCTGCAGGTAAACACTATGAGGACTGCTGCCTTGCCCCCTACAGGGAAACACTATGAGGACTGCTGCCTTGCCTTCTGCAGGTAAACACTATGAGGACTGCTGCCTTGCCTTCTGCAGGTAAACACTATGAGGACTGCTGCCTTGCCCCCTACAGGGAAACAGTATGACGACTGCTGCCTTGCCTTCTATTGGGAAACACTATGAGGACTGCTGCCTTGTCTTCTACATGGAAACACTATGAGGACTTCTGCCTTGCCTTCTTCAGTGAAACACTATGAGGACTTCTGCCTTGCCTTCTACAGTGAAACACTATGAGGACTGCTGCCTTGCCTTCTGCAGGTAAACACTATGAGGACTGCTGCCTTGTCTTCTACAGGTAAACACTATGAGGACTTCTGCCTTGCCTTCTTCAGTGAAACACTATGAGGACTGCTGCCTTGCCTTCTGCAGGTTAACACTATGAGGACTGCTGCCTTGCCTTCTGCAGGTAAACACTATGAGGACTGCTGCCTTGCCCCCTACAGGTAAACACAATGAGGACAACTGCCTTGCCTTCAACAGGGGAGCATTGTGAGGACTGCTGCCTTTTCATTCTACAGTGAAACACTTTGAGGACTGCTGCCTTGCCTTCTACAGGGGAACACTATGAGGACTGCTGCCTTGTCTTCTACAGGTAAACACTATGAGGACTTCTGCCTTGCCTTCTTCAGTGAAACACTATGAGGACTGCTGCCTTGCCTTCTACAGGGGAACACTATGAGGACTGCTGCCTTGCCTTCTACAGGGAAACACTATGAGGACTTCTGCCTTGTCTTCTTCAGTGAAACACTATGAGGACTTCTGCCTTGCCTTCTACAGTGAAACACTATGAGGACTGCTGCCTTGCCTTCTGCAGGTAAACACTATGAGGACTGCTGCCTTGTCTTCTACAGGTAAACACTATGAGGACTTCTGCCTTGCCTTCTTCAGTGAAACACTATGAGGACTGCTGCCTTGCCTTCTGCAGGTAAACACTATGAGGACTGCTGCCTTGCCCCCTACAGGGAAACGCAATGAGGACAACTGCCTTGCCTTCAACAGGGGAACATTGTGAGGACTGCTGCCTTTTCATTCTACAGTGAAACACTTTGAGGACTGCTGCCTTCCCATCTACATGATAAATCTTTGAGGATTGCTGCCTTTCCTTCTACAGTGAACCACTATGAGGACTGCTGCCTTGCCTTCTACAGGGAAAATTTGTGAGGACTGCTGCCTTGTCTTCTACATGGAAACACTATGAGTTCTGCTGCCTTGCCTTCTAAAGTGAAACATTGTGAGGACTGCTGCAATGACTTCTACAGGGAAACACTATGAGGACTGATTCCTTGCCTTCTGCAGTGAAACACTCGGAGGACTGCTGCCTCTTCTTCTAGAGGGGAGGGATTTAAGGGCTGAATGCATTACCCTGCACAGGGGAGCAGTGCCCCGTATTGGGTGCATAATTCACTTTGGCTCCCATTTGGCTCCTAGGCGCACGGTTGCAAGTTTTTGCAAACACACACGGGCACACCCACACACAGACACGTTCACATTTATTCATGTATGTATTCAGGCACACATACACACACACAAATACACATGCATGTTTCAGGGCACCCACGTACTAGTCTCGAAAATCAACCCTCGGCAATACAGTGACTAGCGTCTGGTTTCAATTATGGACTCTTTTGGCATAGAAGAACTACGTCACTACCTACTTCAACAAGGTCGTCTCTGTGATCTCCAATTGGCTAGCTAATATTTTATATTTTATTCAAGTGGATAACGTAGTGAGGTAGGCAGTGACGTGGGTTCCTCTATGCCAAAAGAGTCCATAATTGAAACCAGACGCTAGTCACTGTGTTGCCTTGGGTCGGGTTTTAAAGACTACCCACATACAGCCATGCAAATACACATACACGCTTCAGTGCACCCACATACAGCCATGCAAATACACACACACACACACACACACACACACACACACACACACACACACACACACACACACACACACACACACACACACACACACACACACACACCTCCAGAGCAAGCACCCAGTCCCCTCCCCTGGAGTAACGTTAAATGGATCATCTTCCACCAGTTTCTTCGTTACACTTCCTATGATTTGTGTCACTTGCTTCCACTCCAGCCCCGGCCCCAGCCCCAGCCCCGACCCGGCCCCAGCACAAGGAGTAGCTGAGGAGAAAAAACAGAGGAGGATGTCCTTCATTTTCTCCCTTCTCTCCTGCTTCCCTCCCTCTCTCTGCCCTCTCTCCTCCCTCCCTCTCCACTGCCACTAATGACTGTGAAAGGACCATACCTCTGGGAAGATTTCTATTGAGAAATGCATTTGCGTGGCCTCTGGGAGAAAAAAGGTGCAGAATGGAGGCTGAGGTGATGGGTGGAGGGTGGGAGGTGGAGGGGAGAGTAGTCAACATGGCTCAGCACAGACAGCAGCCTGTGTGCTGAATGGGGATTAGCCGAACAGAAAGATACTTAGGGAGTTCACCTGGCTTCAACTCCTCTAACACGGCCCAGGCTATGGAACATGCTTACACAGAATGTCTGCAGTTTCCCTGTCTTTTAATGTGAAATACATTCACTTCTGGAGGATCTTCTGCTGTATACACATTGGTTCTGACGATAGAACGATGTCCCCACATTAGTCATGCAGTCATGATAAACTCTGATATGTTCCATGTTGATTAGGTTCCCTGAAGAGCGGGTGGACGCTCAAATAACGTATTCATTCTGTCATCATTCATTAAATAAATAATCTTATACTAAGTGGTCTGGCTGAAGTGTATTTGGCCACTGGGCTAAAAAAACACACATTTGAGTTCAGATAGTTTATTTTTCCACAAGGGGGACACCTGTCCACAAAAGTTCCCTTTAGACTTCAGAACTAAGGCCTCCAATCCCCGTCCCTACTCCCTCCAACCCCCCTTTAGATTACAGACCCACACTCCCCATCCCTAGCCCTTCCAACCCCCCAAAGTCATGAGGGAAAGTCGTGACTGGTCTGTCCTGTGAGTGTCGGTGAGCGTTACTAATTTAGTGACCTCAGTTCTCCAGTGATGCAGTCAGACATTGTTTTGGCTCTGTCCTCTCTCTCACCCTCTTTCTCCTTTTTAAAGTACAGCTACACTGTTTTGTAGTGGAGTCCCATACTTCTCGCTCCCTCACTGGATGACCTCACCACTTCATCAGTGTGGATTAGGTCAAGTTTCTCCACACTGGCTCTGTTCCAGGTTCCAGGAGGGGGAGATCAGCAAGGCTCTCTCCCTAACAAAACACTCGATATGTCACAAATTTCCCGCTATTCACTATGTAGTGCAGTACTTTTCACCAGAGTCCTATGGGATTCAGGTGCCATTTGGGACATAGACATTCCCTTACCACTCCCTACCCACTCCCTCACCACTCCCTCCCCACTCCCTCACCACTCCCTACCCACTCCCTCACCAATCCCTCCCCACTCCCTCACCACTCCCGTCAGCTAAAGAGAAAGTACCAGGCTGGGGTGGAAAGAAAGTGTGTTTAACTAAAACTTAACTAAAGGATCTCTGAGCTGAGAGATGCCCAAGCTAAATTCAAGTGGGATTTGTTCACGAGGAGAGAGAGTGAGCGTGTGTGTGAGTTCCCTGTTTCCCTGCCTACCTACCTGTCTACAAACACAAGTATACTTTTGTTTTTCGTCTAAACCAAAAGCAAAGCAGAGTGCAAACGCTCCATAAACACTCCAATAACAACTATGTCAGTCTGGGGTTACATCCGTCTGGGATCCCCATCGTCTGCTGCAGCCTGACTTTAAGTGGTGATCTCACCGACCAGACTGCTCATTGTTCACTCAATCCCTGTCTCAGACCCAGATGTCAGCTTTACAGTCTCATGCCGACCTCCCAGCCTCAGCTCCCATCTCAGCCTTCCTCCCTGCCTCTCAGACAAGCTCCAAGGACCATGACCTTGGACAAAAGAGATAGGGGGAGGTAAACAAAAGGCAAGAATCAAACAGGGATGGCATATTTCTACAGTAAAAGTAAAGACAATAAAAAGTAAACACAGAACGAGAGAGAGTTTTCGGGTGAAAGGTCTGACTGGATTCTGCTCTGGTTCCTCTACACCTCCATTTGAAGGAAAATATAACATATAAAAGAAAAAGACAGATCTGGAAATCAAACCTGATTTACATGCAGATAAATACTCATCTTCCCACTCTCAATTTCTCTCTATTCATCTGTTGTGTCAGGTTGTATTTCTGTTGGCAGACATGGCAGAGAGTCTATCTGTGTGTCTATATTTGCGTGAAGAAGGTGGGTGGAACAGAACTATACCTCCACACAGTAATGCAGCAGCACAACAAAATAATACATTCTATTCTATTCAAGTCTAAAAGTAGTCCGTAGGCAATATCTGTTGGCTAAGGGAAGCTGAGTGTTTGCCAGTGTAGCTCTATTTGAACTGCGGCTGGCTGGACCTGATGCGGAGAGTGTCATGCTTTACTGTGATAGGTAAACGCACGCAGCTGCCAGGCGGGGTTTTGATAAGGTCTGTGTGTGTGAGCTGTTATCAACGCAGAGTAACGTTATGGGCAGGTGTGTGACCACCTTCATAGTCTGGTTTGGTAAAGCAGGTTTGAAGAAAGGAAAGTCGGTTAATGGAGTGAAACACAAGGACACATAAACATACAGCCAAACATTTTGACAGAGTTAAAAAACACAGCAAATATACAATAGCGTGTACACAAACACACATATACACGCACACACACACACACACACACACACACACACACACACACACACACACACACACACACACACACACACACACACACACACACACACACACACAGAAGCTCAACACACTGCACAGCACACACAAAAACCCATTGGACACAAAACTCATACATTGTGCTCTCTCTCTCTCTCTCTCTCACACACACACACACACACACACACACACACACACACACACACACACACACACACACACACACACACACACATACTCTACTGTAGGCTGACTGTATAATTACAAATTTCACAACTCTTATATGCAACTCAAAACAGATCATCAAAAAGGCTGTTTTTTCACAACTTTAATTAAGCACATTTTCAACACACAAAATTACCTAGTAACTTTTTCACCAAACCTAACCGGTGTTTCATCTACAAAAACTTTTCATATAAAGTAATTGCCGTTCACAATGCAATACTCACAATACTTTTCATATGATTCTCTTCTCATTTGTTTAAATGCATTTGACCATCACTTAATCCAACTGTGCTTAGTGGTTAATCACTTAACCGTTTAGTAAACCTATAGATTTGAAATTGGTTTGTCTACTATACAGTACCAGTCAAAAGTTTGGACACACCTACTCATTCAAGGGTTTTTCTTTATTTTTCCTATTTTCAACTTTGTAAAATAATAGTGAAGACATCAAAACTATCATGTAGTAACCAAAAGTGCTAAACAAATCATAATATATTTGCCTTGATAGCAACTGTGCACACTCTTGGCATTCTCTCAACCAGCTTCATGAGGTAATCACCTGGAATGTCTACAGTTTCCCTGTCTTTCAATGTGAAATAAATTAACTTCTGGAGGATCTTCTGCAGTATTCACGTTGGTTTACAAGGTAATCACCTGGAATGCATTTCAATTAACAGGTGTGCCTTGTTAAAAGTACATTTGTGGAATTTCTTTCCTTCTTAATGCATTCGAGCCAATCAGTTGTGGTATACAGACAATAGCCCTATTTGGTAAAAGACCAAGTCCATATTATGGCAAGAACTGCTCAAATAAGCAAAGAGAAACAACAGTCCATCATTACTTTAAGACATGAAGGTCAGTCAATACAGAACATTTCAAGAACTTTAAAAGTTTTTCCAAGTGCAGTCGCAAAAACAGTCAAGCTCTGTGATGAAACTGGCTCTCATGAGGACCGCCACAGAAAAGGAAGACCCAGAGTTGCCTCTGCTGCAGAGGACAAGTTCGAGTTACCAGCCTCAGACATTGCAGCCCAAATAAATTCTTCACAGAGTTAAAGTAACAGACACATCTCAAAATCAACTGTTCAGAGGAGCCTGCGTGAATAAGCCCTTCATTGACGAATTGCTGCAAAGAAACCACTACCAAAGGACACCAATAATAAGAAGAGACTTGCTTGGGCCAAGAAACATGACCAATGGAAATCTGTCTTTGGTCTGATGAGTCCAAATGTGAGATTTTTGGTTCCAACAGCTGTGTCTTTGTGAGACGCAGAATAGGTGAACGAATGACCTCCACATGTGTGATTCTCACTGTAAAGCATGGAGGAGGAGGTGTGATGGTGTGTGGGTGCTTTGCTAGTGACACTGTCAGGGATTTATTTAGAATTGTGTTACACTTAACAAGCATGGATATGGTTTGCGCTTAGTGGGACTATCACTATCAGGACAATGACTCAACACACATACAGGCTGTGTAAGGGCTATTTGACCGAGAAGGAGAGTGATGGAGTGCTGCATCAGATGACCTGGCCTCCACGATCACCCAACCTCAACCCATTTGAGATTGTTTGGGATGAGTTGGACCACAGAATGAAGGAAAAGCAGCCAACAAGTGCTCAGCATATGTGGGAACTCCTTCAAGACTTTTGGAACTGCATTCCAGATGAAGATGGTTGAGAGAATGCCAAGATTGTGCAAAGTTGTCATCAAGGCAACGGGTGGCTACTTTGTAGAATCTAAAATATATTTTGATTTGTTTAAAATCGTGTTATTTCATAGTTTTTACTATTTTCTACAATGTATTTTCTACAATTTAAGAATGATGGAGGCCACTGTGTTCCTGGGGGGACCTTCAAAGCCGTATATTATTTTGGTACCCTTCCCCAGATCTGTTTCTCGACACAATCCTGTCTCAAAGCTCTACGGACAATTCCTTTGACCTCATGGCTTGGTTTTTGCTCTGACATGCACTGTCAACTGCGGGACCTTATATAGGCAGGTGTGTGCCTTTCCAAATCATGTCCAGTCAATTGAATTTACCACAAGTGGACTCCAATCAAGTTGTTGAAACATCTCAAGGATGATCAATGGAAACAGGATCCACCTGAGCTCAATTTTTGAGTCTCATAGCAAAGGGGCTGAATACTTATGTAAATAAGGTATTTCTGTCGTTTATTTTCAAAAAATTTACCAAACATTCGAAAAACCTGTTTTCGCTTTGTCATTATGGGGTATTGTGTGTAGATTGATGAGGAAAACAAATATTTGATACATTTTAGAATAGGCTGTAACGTAATAATATGTGGAAAAGTCAAGGGGTCTGAATACTATCTGAATGCACTATAAATTCACAAAATGTGATACAGTATAATCTAGTGGCAGTATACTCTGTTCTACCCTCAGAATTGACAGAAGACCCCATGGTGGTGGCCGTGGCCGGCTGCTGACCGACCAGCAGGAGTATGCAGTGGTGTAAATGGTGAGGGCCAGGAATGACATACGGATGTCCCAATATAAGCAGGCCATTGAGGAGAACGATGACACATTTGCCAGTGTGGCATCCATCAACCTACCAACAATCGGCTGTATTTTGAAGAGGCTCGAGGTATCAATGAAACACATTTACTTGGTGCCTTTTGAGAGAAACAACGACCGGGTGAAACAACTGCGGGCGTGTATGTTCAGGTACAGCACTATACAGTATTGCTGTTACTTTTTGATGCAAATGCTTCTTCACAATATCATATTGTAACTATACTGTAAAAATTACAAACCAAAATAGATTTTTAGAGGCTGAAGGTGCTTGATGCTGCTGTGAACCATCATGAGTATATCTTTGTTAATGAAGCGAGCTTCAATCTGGCCAAAACTCGGCGCAGTGGGCAGAACCTCATCATTTTACAATAAACATATATTTTTGAATCAACGGTTGCATGGTGAGAGATGTTTACAATGATTTCACAATTGCAACCTGCACAATTACAGGTTTTTAAGACTGGCTGCATTAGTGTGACCAGTTTGGAGTTTTGTACTAGGAATTGTAAAAATATACCACATACTTGTGAAAATAGTACCAAAGCGATCAAGAAAAACAACAAAGTTATTTAAGTTTTACACACATCCTTATTGGTGCTAGCTTACACACTTGACATGAGATTGATTTCTAATGAATTTTCCCCTGTGATGAATGGTGGTAATAACAGTGGTCTGGCTGAGAGCAGAATACTGTGCAGTCAGTATGCTCTCTGCAAGGCCAGGGTGATGTGATGTGTGTGTGTGTGTGTGTGTGTGTGTGTGTGTGTGTGTGTGTGTGTGTGTGTGTGTGTGTGTGTGTGTGTGTGTGTGTGTGTGTCTAATCAAGGTAGGGCTATGCATTATGCAGGTTGTACTGGACATGGTCAGACCCCATGCTGCATCATTTTTATGGCATGATCTGTCTTCTCTGGGCTCAGGATGCCATCGTGGTCCGCTGTGGGAGAAGTCAACTCCATGACAATCAAGCTTAATGGTTATAGAGTAGATGAGTCTCTCTCTCTCTCTCTCATATTATGTCCATATACAAATTGTTACATTTCAAATTGGGAAAAAATAAACTTACATTTAGGTTGTATTTACAATGGTGATTGTTATTCACTGGTTGCCCTTTTCTTGCTGCTGTGATGGCACACTGTGGTATTTCATCCAAAAGATATGGGAGTTTATCAAAATTCAATTTGTTTTCAAATTCATTGTGGGTCTGTGTAATCTGAGGGAAATATGTGTCTCTAATATGGTCATACATTTGGCAGGAGGGTAGGAAGTGCAGTTCAGTTTCCACCTAATTTTGTGGGCGGTGTGGATACAGCCTGTCTTCTCTTGAGAGCCAGGTCTGACTTTGGTGACCTTTCTCAATAGCAAGGCTACGCTCCCTGAGGCTGTACATAGTCAAAGATTTCCTTAATTTTGGGTCAGTCACAGTGGTCAGGTATTCTGCCAATGTTGTTTGTAATTGTCTTTTATTTTCTCATGATTTGGTTGGGTCTAATTGTGTTCCTGTCCTGGGGCTCTGTGGGGTATGTTTGTGTTTGTGAACAGAGCCCCAGGACCAGCTTGGTTAGGGGGCTCTTCTCCAGGTTAATTTCTCTGTAGGTGATGGCTTTGTTAAGGAAGGTTTGGGAATCGCTTCCTTTTAGGTGGTTGTAGAATTGAACGTCTCTTTTCTGGATTTTTATAATTAGTGGGTATTGGCCTAATTCTGCTCTGCATGCATTATTTGGTGTTTTACGTTGTACACTGAGAACATTTTTGCAGAATTCTGCATGCAGAGTCTCAATTTGGTGTTTGTCCCATTTTGTGAATTCTTGGTTGGTGAGCGGACGCCAGACCTCACAATCGCAATGGGTTCTATAACTGATTCAATTATTTTTTAGCCAGATCCTAATTGGTATGTCGAATTTTATGTTCCTTTTGATGGCATAGAAGGCCCTTCTTGCCTTGTCTCTCAGATCGTTCACAGCTTTTTGGAAGTTGCCTGTGGTGCTGATGTTTAGGCCGAGGTGTGTATCATTTTTTGTGTGCTCTAGGGCAACGGTGTCTAGATGTAATTTGTATTTGTGGTCCTGGCAACTGGACCTTTTCTTGGAATACCATTATTACTGAGATTTACTGTCAGGGACCAGGTCTGACAGAATCTGTGCAGAAGATCTAGGCGCTGCTGTAGGCCCTCCTTGGTTGGTGACAGAAGCACCAGGTCATCAGCAAACAGTAGACATTTTACTTCAGATTCTAGTGGATGATGCCAGGTGCTGCAGACTGTTCTAGTGCCCTCGTCAATTCGTAGATATGTATATGTTGAAGAGGGTGGGGCTCACCCCCTCGCACTTTTCCCTCAACACCACTTTCCATCAATTTGTATAGCAGACCCTCATGCCAAATGGGCGGCAGGCAGCCTAGTGGTTAGAACGTTGCACTAGTAACCAAAAGGTTGCAATATCAAATCCCCAAGCTGACAAGGTAAAGATCTGTCGTTCTGCCCCTGAACAAGGCAGTTAACCCACTGTTCTCAGGCTATTGAAAATAGGAATTTGTTCTTAACTGACTTGCCTAGTTAAATAAAGGTATAAAAATAAAACATTTAGTTGACAGCTTTTTTGAAATCAACAACGAATAAGAAGACTTTGCCTTTGTTTTGGTTTGTTTGTTTGTCAATTATGGTGTGCAGGGTGAATACATGGTCTGATGTGCGGTAATTTTCCCAAGGTTGCTGTTGACGCATATCACCCTGTAGTTATTGGGGTCAATTCTGTCTCCACTTACTGTCTTAGTGAGATTTACTGTCAGGGCCCAGGTCTGGCAGAATCTGTGCAAAATATCTAGGTGCTGCTGTAGGCCCTCCTTGGTTGGTGGCAGAAGCACCAGATCATCTGCAAACAGTAGACATTTGACTTCAGATTCTAGTAGGGTGAGGCCGGGTGCTGCAGACTTTTCTAGTGCCCTCGCCAATTCGTTGATATATATGTTGAAGAGAGTGGGGCTTAAACTGCAACCCTGTCTCACCCCACTGCCCTGTGGGAAGAAATGTGTGTGTTTTTTGCCAATTGTAACCACATACTTGTTGTTTGTGTACATGGATTTTACAATGTTGTATGTTTTGAAATCAACAAAGCATGCGAAGACTTTGCCTTTGTTTTGTTTTGTTTGGTTGTCAATAGGGTGTGCAGGGTGAATACATGGTCTGTTGTACAGTAATTTGGTAAAAAGCATATTTGACAATTGCTCAGTACATTGTTTTCATTGAGGAAATGTACGAGTCTGCTGTTAATGATAATGCAGAGGATTTTCCCAAGGTTGCTGTTGACAAATATCCCATGGTAGTTATTGGGTTCTAATTTGTCTCCACTTTTGTGGATTGGGGTGATCAGTCTTTGCTTCCAAATATTGGGGAAGATGCCAGAGCTAAGGATGATGTTAAAGAGTTTTAGTATAGCCAATTGGAATTTGTCATCTGTATATTTGATCATTTCATTAATGATACCATCAACACCACATGCCTTTTTGGGTTGGAGGGTTTGTATTTTGTCCTGTAGCTCATACAAGGTAATTGGAGAATCGAGTGGGTTCTGGTAGTCTTCAATAGTTGATTCTAAGATTTGTATTTGATCCTGTATATGTTTTTGCTCTTTATTCTTTGTTATAGAGCCAAAAAGATTGGAGAAGTGGTTTACCCATAAATCTCCATTTTGGATAGATAATTCTTCGTGTTGTTGTTTGTTTAGTGTTTTCCAATTTTCCCAGAAGTGGTTAGAGTCTATGGATTCTTCAATTACATTGAGCTGATTTCTGATGTGCTGTTCCTTCTTTTTCCGTAGTGTATTTCTATATTGTTTTTGTGATTCACCATAGTGAAGGCGTAGACTCAGGTTTTCCGGGTCTCTATGTTTTTGGTTGGACAAGTTTCTCAATTTCTTTCTTAGATTTTTGCATTCTTCATCAAACCATTTGTCATTGTTGTTCATTTTCTCCGGTTTTCTATTTGAGATTTTTACATTTGATAGGGAAGCTGAGAGGTCAAATATACTGTTAAGATTTTCTACTGCAGAGTTTACACCTTTACTATTACAGTGGAACGTTTTACCCAGGACATTGTCTAAAAGGGTTTTAATTTGTTGTTGCCTAATTGTTTTTTGGTAGGTTTCCAAACTGCATTCCTTCCATCTATAGCATTTATTAATGTTACTCAGTTCCATGATTGAGTATTGCTCTGTTCAAGTAGACTGTGATTTTGCTGTGGTCTGATAGGGGTGTCAGTGGACTGACTGTGAACGCTCTGAGAGACTCTGGGTTGAGGTCAGTGATAAAGTAGTCTACAGTACTACTGCCAAGAGATGAGCTATAGGTGTACCTACCATAAGAGTCCCCTCGAAGTCTACCATTGACTATGTACATACCCCACGTGCGACAGAGCTGCAGGAGTTGTGACCCGTTTTTGTTAGTTATGTTGTCATAGTTGTGCCAAGGGGGGCATATGGGGGAGGGAATGCTGTCACTTGCGGGCAGGTGTTTGTCCCCCTGTGTGCTGAGGGTGTCAGGTTCTTGTCCAGTTCTGGCATTTAGGTCGCCACAGACTAGTACATGTCCCTGGGCCTGGAAATGATTGATTTCCCCCTCCAGGATGGAGAAGCTGTCTTCATTAAAGTATGGGGATTCTAGTGGGGGGATATAGGTAGCACACAAGAGGACATTTTTCTCTGTTAAGATAATTTCCTTTTGAATTTCTAGCCAAATGTAAAATGTTACTGTTTTGATTAATTTAATGGAGTGAGTTAGGTCTGCTCGATACCAAATTAGCATACCTCCTGAGTCCCTTCCCTGTTTCACACCTGGTAGTTTGATGGATGGGACTACCTGCTCTCTGTAACCTAGAAGGCAACCAGTGGGTCCGTCTCCGATATACCAGGTTTTTTGCAGGATGACAATGTCTGTATTACCGATTTCTTTGGTGAAGTTCGGGTTCCTGCTCTTTAGGCCAAAGGCAGATGACCTCAGGCCTTGGATATTCCAGGATGATATAGTGAAGGCTTTGTGTTCCATAAAGTGTCCAATGTTGTTGGTCATGTGGTTTGGCCTCAGGCCAGTAAGTGTGAGCAGAGCCTGCTAAGCATCTGGTACATGCCATTGGCTTGGGCTAGTGTAAGAGTGGGGGTTGGGGTTGGGCCTGTTTTCCCACTCACTACCTGGGCGTATGTGTGACTTCCATGTTGAGGCCCTCTTTGTGGGGGGGGGGGGGGGGTGCATGGGGTGGGCAGGAGGGGCATTGGTCTGATCTGAGGGGGCCTAAATGGGGTGTGGGCATGTTTGACGTAGGGGGGGGGGGGGGGGGGGGGGGGGATGTGGCTGCGGGTGCTGTGGTCTGGATGTAAGTCGTCTTCTTGGCGTGGGTCCTCTATGTGTATGTCCAGGGGGGGTCCCGCAGGTCTGGGAGAGTGTCTCGCTGGTCTAGGTGGGGTGTCTATTGATCTTTTGCTCCTGTGTGAAGTGTTGGGGATACGTTTGAGAGCGATGTCCTTTAGAGTCCGGGCGAAGATGGGCACTGCTGCCTTGTAGAGGTGGACCTGGTCATAGAGGCTGTTCAAGTCCAGGGTGGAGTGGTGGGCCAGGAAAACATTTGGTTTTGAGGCACAGTCACAGGAAATACTTGCGTTTACCCGCTGCGTTTACCCGCTGTCTCTCTCTCTCTTTCTCCTCTCTCTCTAGCCTCAGTCTCTCTCTCTGTCTCTCAGTCTCTCTCTAGCCTCACTGTCTCTCTCTCTTCTCTCTCTCTCTGTCTCTCTCCCTCTTCTCTCTCTGTCTCTCTTTTTCTCCTCTCTCTCTGTCTCTCTCTCTCTCTCTGTCTGTCTCTCTTTTTCTCCTCTCTCTCTCTCTCTCTCTCTCTCTCTCTCTCTCTCTCTCTGTCTCTCTCTCTCTCTCTCTTTCTTCTCTCTCTCTTTCTTCTCTCTCTCTGTCTCTGTCTCTCTAGCCTCTCTGTCTCTCTCTCTCTCTCTCTTCTCTCTCTCTGCCTCTCTCAGTCTCTCTCTAGACTCACTGTCTCTCTCTCTTTCTCCTCTCTCTGTCTCTCTGTCTCTCTCTCTCTTCTCTCTTTCTGTCTCTCTTAGTATCTCTCTAGCCTCACTGTCTCTCTCTCTCTTTCTCCTCTCTCTGTCTCTCTCTAGCCTCTCTCTCTCTCTCTCTCTCTCTCTCTCTCTCTCTCTCTAGCCTCACTGACTCTCCTCTCTATCTCTCTAGCCTCACTCTCTCTCTCCTCTCTCTCAGTGTCTTTGTCATTCTCTCATTTCCTTTTCCTTTCACCTTCCTGTTTTAATTTCTCTCCCCTTTCTCTCTCATTTCTTACCAACCCCTCCCTTTCTCATGTTGATACCCCTAAACTCTCATTTTCACACATTGTAATACAAAGTCCCATAGCCTTTCATTCAAACTCATTCCCACCAGGTAAGGGTTTAAAAACCATTGATCTCTAAAATAAAAGAGATCATCAAGTCGTGGCTGACTATCCTCACACTTTGTCTTTCCTTCTCTCTCCTGTAAACCTTTCATCTCTTCCACTTTCTCTTTCTCTCTCTCTTCATTCACCCCTTTTCAGAATTAAAGCACACCTATTTTTATCAATGACTCATTGCAGGTTTTCCCACATGTTGTGTTAATTAATTCATGGTGGGATTGGTGAAAAACACACTTTCTCTCTCTCTCTCTCTCTCTCTCTCTCTCTCTCTCTCTCTCTCTCTCTCTCTCTCTCTCTCTCTCTCTCTCTCTCTCACAATCTTTGGGGTTGCCATGACACCCGGCGATAAGAGATAATACCACCAATAAGAGTGTGTCATGTGAGCTAGGAGGCTGATGTTATTGGCTCCAGGCCAGTTTACTCAACAGGCAGAGGATGTATAAACCCTCTCAAGTAGGCCTTAACCCCTGCAATCTGTCACGTTCTGACCTTATTTCTTTTTTTATGTCTATATTTTCGTTGGTCAGGGCGTGAGTTGGGGTGGGCATTCTATGTGGTTTTTCTATGTTTTGTTCTGTTGTTATATTTCTATGTGTTTGGCCTAGTATGGCTCTCAATCAGAGGCAGGTGTCAGTCGTTGTCTCTGATTGGGAGCCATATTTAGGTAGCCTGTTTTATATTGTGTTGTGTGGGTGGTTGTATTTTCTGTGTCTGTCACACGGAACTGTTTCGGTTTTTGTTATTTCACAGTGTTCTTTTGTATTTTTCAGTGTTCTATTAAAAGAATCATGAACATGTACCACACTGGGCATTGGTCCTCCGATCCTTCCTACTACTACTCCTCGTCAGAGGAGGAAGAAGACCGTTACACAATCTGTCTCTCTGTGATGTTAACCCCTGCAATCCATCTCTCTGTGATGTTAACCCCTGCAATACATCTCTCTCTGATGTTAACCCCTGCAATACATCTCTCAATGATGTTAACCCCTGCAATACATCTCTCTATGATGTTAACCCCTGCAATCCATCTCTCTGTGATGTTAACCCCTGCAATCTGTCTCTCTATGATGTTAACCCCTGCAATCCATCTCTCTGTGATGTTAACCCCTGCAATCCATCTCTCTGTGATGTTAACCCCGGCAATCCATCTCTCTGTGATGTTAACCCCTGCAATCTGTCTCTCTATGATGTTAACCCCTGCAATCCATCTCTCTGTGATGTTAACCCCTGCAATCCATCTCTCTGTGATGTTAACCCCGGCAATCCATCTCTCTGTGATGTTAACCCCTGCAATCCATCTCTCTGTGATGTTAACCCCTGCAATCTGTCTCTGTGATGTTAACCCCTGCAATACATCTCTCTGTGATGTTAACCTCGGCAATCCATCTCTCTGTGATGTTAACCCCGGCAATCCATCTCTCTGTGATGTTAACCCCTGCAATCCATCTCTCTGTGATGTTAACCCCTGCAATACAGCTCTCTGTGATGTTAACCCCTGCAATACAGCTCTCTGTGATGTTAACCCCTGCAATACATCTCTCTGTGATGTTAACCCCTGCAATACAATTCTCTGTGATGTTAACCCCTGCAATACATCTCTCTGTGATGTTAACCCCTGCAATCTGTCTCTGTGATGTTAACCCCTGCAATCCATCTCTCTGTGATGTTAACCCCTGCAATCCATCTCTCTGTGATGTTAACCCCGGCAATACATCTCTCTGTGATGTTAACCCCTGCAATCCATCTCTCTGTGATGTTACGACTATATAGAACTGGTTATTGAGCACAGGTAGCTGTTGTTCTCTCAGGGAAATAGCCCCATACACACCTACTAAATCAACGACTATATAGAACTGGTTATTGAGCACAGGTAGCTGTTGTTCTCTCAGGGAAACAGCCCCATACACACCTACTAAATCAACGACTATATAGAACTGGTTATTGAGCACAGGTAGCTGTTGTTCTCTCAGGGAAATAGCCCCATACACACCTACTAAATCAACGACTATATAGAACTGGTTATTGAGCACAGGTAGCTGTTGTTCTCTCAGGGAAATAAACACTAACTAAACCAACGACTATGACTCATATAGGACTCTCTCAGGCCTCTTACGTGGATTGCAATGAGTCTGAGGCATTGATCAATACTCAGTGTAAAACTACAGACATACTCTGGTGTGGTGGCTGCTGTTATAGAATAATGAAGAGAGAGACAGAATTGTTTTATTTATTTCCCTTTTTTTATTATCCATTTCACTTGCTTTGACAATGTAAACATATGTTTCCCAAGCCAATAAAGCCCCTTAAATTGAAATTGAATTGAGAGACAGTGATGCGAGAGAGATACTGAGTGAGAGAGCGAGAGAGAGAAAGATATATATATTTTGAGAGACAGAGAAAGATAGAGAGAGAGGGAGATAGATAGATAGTGTAACGAACTTCTTCGTCTGATGAGGAGTAGGAAGGATCGGACCAAAATGCAGCGCTGTACGTGTTCATATTTCCTTTAATAAACTGAACACTAAGTACAAAAGAACAAAGTGAGGGAAAGAAATGAAACTCGAAACAGTTCTGTATGGTGAAAACACAGACACAGAAAACAACTACCCACAAACACCAGGTGGGAACAGGCTACCTAAGTATGGTTCTCAATCAGAGACAACGATTGACAGCTGCCTCTGATTGGGAACCATACCAGGCCAAACACATAGAACTATAACACACAGAACAGAGGCTGAGACATAGGACACAGCTGATCCAATTATATCAACCCACACTGCCACGTCTCGGTTGTGCTGCTATTAAAACCAGCAGCCAATCACATTGACAGTTATTGCACTGTTACTAAGGGAAGATCCATGGAACCATAGGTAGTGATCAGGGCCTGCCCAGCAGAGTGGGCCTGCCCTGTCTGTGTTTCAGTAATGAGCGTTGTGCTGTATGTGTTTCAGTAATGAGCGTTGTGCTGTCTGTGTTTCAGTAATGAGCGTTGTGCTGTCTGTGTTTCAGTAATGAGCGTTGTGCTGTCTGTGTTTCAGTAATGAGCGTTGTGCTGTCTGTGTTTCAGTAATGAGCGTTGTGCTGTCTGTGTTTCAGTAATGAGCATTGTGCTGTATGTGTTTCAGTAATGAGTGTTTTACTGTCTGTGTTTCAGTAATGAGTGTTGTGCTGTATGTGTTTCAGTAATGTGCGTTGTGCTGTATGTGTTTCAGTAATGAGTGTTTTACTGTCTGTGTTTCAGTAATGAGTGTTGTGCTGTATGTGTTTCAGTAATGAGTGTTTTACTGTCTGTGTTTCAGTAATGAGCGTTGTGCTGTATGTGTTTCAGTAATGAGTGTTGTGCTGTCTGTGTTTCAGTAATGGGTTTCATATCATTTAGCCAGGCTTAATTGGAATGTGTTTGACAGTCTTAAAGGAGTAGTTTTGTACAACTTGATGTTAGATGGTTCCTCACCCTGGAAGGAGAAACAGTAATCCATGGTTAAGTTTTATTTAAACAGCCACTACAAGCTAAGAATCAATTAAAGTTATGGGGGCACGTGAGCATGTTTTAAAAAACGTAACTATCAAAGGTAATGTGCACATACACACACACAAACAGTCATACATGCACACACGCGCACACACACACACACACACACACGCAGGTCAATTGCCATAGCCTACACAAGTCTTAGGTCCTGATTTACTCACACTGTCTGCATTTATTACCCACCACATTCTGGCAGAATTGTGTGTGTGTGTGTGTGTGTGTTATAAAGTGGAATTTCTCCAGTTAATGGTGCACTGTAGACTTTCTCTGTCTCTGCCTCTAAGGGATTTTCATCTTTGACCCTGGGGACAGGAGAGAGGTCACAAACTAAGCCCAGGGAAAGGAAACATGTTCCTCAGTGTTTCGTAAAGGCTCTAATAAAGCCTCTATTTTTTTCTCAACATCTATCTCTTCTAAATACTGTAAATTCAAAACACAGTTCTTCCAGACACAACATTGTTAAAGCAGTCTAAGAGTGGTTAAGTGGAGTTATGTCTCCTTTTTGACATACACTGCTACGAACGAGACTGATATACAGTCTACTGTATGACTTCCAAAGTTACAACAGATATTTTCCGTTTTTTTTGTTTGGTTTTTTTGATAACTTTCTATCCTATGTAAGTCCTGTAGTAGAAATCTAAAGTATTATCATTCAGGCACATGCACAGACTACTCCTGTGTGTTAGTGTCTCAAAGCTGGGTTTAATTATGCGAGACACAGTGTCACGACTCCCACCGAAGGCGGCTCCTCTTCCTGTTCGGGCGGCGCTCGGCGGTCGTCGTCACCGGTCTACTAACTGCCACGGATCCTTTTTCCCTTTTCTGTTGGTTTTGTCTAATTGGTTACACCTGTTTCTTGTTTAGGTTTTAGTCGGGCTATTGAAGCCGGTGATGCCCGCCTGCTTTTGTGCGGGCTTATTTCCTCTGTTCGTGTCTGTGGTTGTGCGACTTTCTTGTTTTTCTCCGGACTGGTTGGGTCCTGGTTTTGGGCCGGTCTTTGTTATGCACCTGGTGTTTTGGCGTGACCGTTTTCCTGCGCCGGAATAAAAAACAATTGTCCTTTACCCTCTGTTCCCTGCGCCTGACTCCGCACCCACTACTCATAGAAGTGCGTTACACACAGCGGCTGCTATTGGCGGTTGTAGTCATATAAAAACATCTCAGTGGGTGTTATAGGAACAGTAATGTCCTCAATCAATCACCTGTGAACACATACACACACACACACACACACGCGCACACACAAAAAATGTATTTCCCTAACCCATAAATAAAAGACGGGAGCGTTTGTGTACAAATGTTGGGATAATTCTTCTCCAAATCACGTTTCTGATGTCTTTGATAATGTTTTCAGACTATCTGAGCCATAGCAGACAGGTTGTGTTGGCTGGCCCCTGGGTGGGGTGTGTGTGCATGTGTGTGTGTGTGGGTGCGCGTGTGTGTGTGTCATTTGTGTGCGTGTCCGTTGGGACTTACAGGGCTTACATCACTCAGGAAACCAGTCCAGTCTGTCTAATACTGTCTGGTATAGGGCTTACATCACTCAGGAAACCAGTCCAGTCTGTCTAATACTGTCTGGTATAGGGCTTACATCACTCAGGAAACCAGTCCAGTCTGTCTAATACTGTCTGGTATAGGGCTTACATCACTCATGAAACCAGTCCAGTCTGTCTAATACTGTCTGGTATAGGGCTTACATCACTCAGGAAACCAGTCCAGTCTGTCTAATACTGTCTGGTGTAGGGCTTACATCACTCAGGAAACCAGTCCAGTCTGTCTAATACGGTCTGGTGTAGGGCTTACATCACTCAGGAAACCAGTCCAGTCTGTCTAATACTGTCTGGTATAGGGCCTACATCACTCAGGAAACCAGTCTAGTCTGTCTAATACTGTCTGGTATAGGGCTTACATCACTCAGGAAACCAGTCCAGTCTGTCTAATACTGTCTGGTATAGGGCTTACATCACTCAGGAAACCAGTCCAGTCTGTCTAATACTGTCTGGTATAGGGCTTATATCACTCAGGAAACCAGTCCAGTCTGTCTAATACTGTCTGGTATAGGGCTTACATCACTCAGGAAACCAGTCCAGTCTGTCTAATACTGTCTGGTATAGGGCTTACATCACTCAGGAAACCAGTCCAGTCTGTCTAATACTGTCTGGTATAGGGCTTACATCACTCAGGAAACCAGTCCAGTCTGTCTAATACTGTCTGGTATAGGGCTTATATCACTCAGGAAACCAGTCCAGTCTGTCTAATACTGTCTGGTATAGGGCTTACATCACTCAGGAAACCAGTCCAGTCTGTCTAATACTGTCTGGTATAGGGCTTATATCACTCAGGAAACCAGTCCAGTCTGTCTAATAATGCAGTCGGTCTAATACCCACTGTGCAAAAACTGGTTAAATCAACGCTGTTTCCACATAATTTCAACCAAAAAAATCTATGCGATGATGTTGAATCAATGTACAAAACTGATTAAATTTGCAAAAAGTTTGGTCATTTTGTCTTTGTCTCTGCCTCGGTCTCTTCCTTGGTCACTGTCACTGCCTCTGTCTCTGCCTAAAATATAATGTTTCCTTTCAGAGACCGGCGAAATGTCCCCACTTGTCAAATGTTCCTTGTTTTACAATCCTTTTGAGGACTTCTGGGACACAAAAGGATGTCTCTGTCTGTCTCTGTCTCTGTCTCTGTCTCTCAACCCAAGAATTCTAGGACAATCTGCTTTTTCCCCCATCCCTCTTTCTTTTTTTGTCATTCTCCCTCCAGTCTCTGTCTTTTGCTCTTCTTTCTTTATCCCTCTTGTTCCCTCTTTCATTTGACATCCTCCCTCTGTCTCTGTCGCTGTGCGTCCATGACTGCTGGCAGTCCAAGCGAGGGATGTTATTTGGAGAATAATGGGACCACATTCTTCAGCTTGCTCTGATACAACAGCTAGGAGGCCTCAGTCATTCCTTTCTTCCTAAGGCTACTGTCAAACTTTTGATTTGATTTCTGGGTTTTGGGAGAAGACACTGAAGACAATATTCAGTCAGCCTGGCACATGACAGAGACATCAAAGATGTAAGGAGGTTTAAGAAAAGGTGCAAATGTTGAAATATGGAGCTAAAAGACAATGCGTTGATGATAAATGGTCCCCCACAGGAGTGATGAAGAGTTAGTAATGTCCTTTAACGATGATCTTTTGGCCATGATAGATAGAAGTCCGTGGATACACTTTAACTAGCCTGCAAGACACAAGACAAAGAGTGTAACATCACATTCTCACAAGCATCATGGGATACGAGAATCTCATAGATGGGGTGAGGTGACAGAAACACAGCTACACCTCTCCTCTAGCTCTTCTGTCTCTGGGAAATTGACAGACGACCATGAAAAATATTTATGGCTTTTTAAAAGAAACCATGCCACAATTTTATGAGAAATAAAATTCATCTTGTTTTTTTTACATCATACATTTTTAGAGGGCTGTCTTTCTTTCTATCTCAATCCTACACACTGTTGTTCTCAATCACTGTTTAATATTTCAGAGGGATTGTGACAAAATGGGCTTCTCATAAAACCCAGTGAAAACATTTCCGCTGCTGAAGCTAGGTTTCCATACAACTGGCGGCAGATTTTCATGCAATTATTATCAAATCTGCATAAAAACAATATACACATTGTACCACCAGAGATGTGTTTTCATCAAATGTACTTGCTGTGGATAAAAGGCTGTGCGTAATGATGTAGTACACATACAAAATGCCTTTTGCAGTTAAATCCCCATGTACCGAATAAAACATACAAGTTAAATGAGTTTCCATCACATTTTCAAATCAACTGATAGTTTTCTCACAACAACAAAAATGTGCGTTATATAGCAAGTGTGCCTACTCTGGCCAACAACTGGCAGATACAGTGCAGGTATAGCCAACAACTGGCAGATACAGTGCAGGTATAGCCAACAACTGGCAGATACAGTGCAGGTATAGCCAACAACTGGCAGATCCAGTGTGGGTATAGCCAACAACTGGCAGATACAGTTTGGGTATGGCCAACAACTGGCAGATCCAGTGCAGGTATAGCCAACAACTGGCAGATCCAGTGCAGGTATAGCCAACAACTGGTAGATACAGTGCAGGTATAGCCAACAACTGGCAGATACAGTGCAGGTATAGCCAACAACTGGTAGATACAGTGCAGGTATAGCCAACAACTGGCAGATACAGTGTAGGTATAGCCAACAACTGGCAGATACAGTGCAGGTATAGCCAACAACTGGTAGATACAGTGCAGGTATAGCCAACAACTGGAAGATACAGTGCAGGTATAGCCAACAACTGGAAGATACAGTGCAGGTATAGCCAACAACTGGCAGATACAGTGCCGTATAGCCATCAACTGGCAGATAAAGTTTGGGTATAGCCAACAACTGGCAGATAGTGCAAGTACAGACAACAACTGGCAGATACAGTGTGGGTATAGCCAACAACTAGCAGATCCAGTGCCGTATAGCCAACAACTGGCAGATACAGTGTGGGTATAGCCAACAACTGGCAGATAGTGCGAGTATAGACAACAACTGGCAGATACAGTGTGGGTATAGCTAACAACTGGCAGATACAGTGTGGGTATAGCTAACAACTGGCAGATACAGTGTGGGTGTAGACAACAACTGGCAGATAGTGCGAGTATAGACAACAACTGGCAGATACAGTGTGGGTATAGCTAACAACTGGCAGATACAGTGTGGGTATAGCTAACAACTGGCAGATACAGTGTGGGTGTAGACAACAACTGGCAGATACAGTGTGGGTATAGCCAACAACTGGCAGATACAGTGTAGGTACAGCTAACATGATGCCAATACCAGAGTGGGCGCCAATTGTATGGAAGCCTAGCTTATTTTTCCCGGGGTTTATGAGAAGCCCATTTTGTCACAATCCCTCTGAAATATAAAACAGTGATTGAGAACAACAGTGTATAGGATTGAGATAGAAAGACAGGCCTCTAAAAATGTATGATGTTGTAAAAAAAACTAAGATTCATTTTATTTCTCATAAAATTGTGACATACAGTGAGGCAAAAAAGTATTTAGTCAGCCACCAATTGTGTAAGTTCTCCCACTTAAAAAGATGTGGACAGGTGTCTTTTATACTGATAACAAGTTCAAACAGCTGCCATTAATACAGGTAACGAGTGGAGGACAGAGGAGCCTCTTAAAGAAGACGTTACAGGTCTGTGAGAGCCAGAAATCTTGCATGTTTGTAGGTGACCAAATACTTATTTTCCACCATAATTTGCAAATTAATTAATAAAAAATCCTACAATGTGATTTTCTGGATTTATTTTCTCATTTTGTATGTCATAGTTGAAGTGTACCTATGATGAAAATTACAGGCCTCTCTCATCTTTTTAAGTGGGAGAACTTGCACAATTGGTGGCTGACTAAATACTTTTTGCCCCGCTGCAGTTTCCTTTAAAATGCCATGATTATTTTTCAGACCCTCAATATTTATTGGAAAGGAGCATCAAGCTCATCATCTTCCACTTTCACCATCCTGTGAAGGTCATCATAATTTATTTAATCTGTAGCCCTATAAACTGCATTCTTTCCAGAGTCGTAGTGAGAGAACCACACAACATGTCACCAACAAGTTTACTTCGATATGATGGTTTTACATCAATATTTCTTTCATCATTAATTTTACCGACACAAAAAGATCCCACCTTGTCTAGTGTATTTAGCTTTGTCGACATTTTGAAAGATTACCAACAAATGTTCTGTTTCCATCATGACTGTCATTACCTTTTTTATCCAACATGTATTTTACTTACATGAACAGGTTGGATGGAAACCTGGTTTGGTATAACAAACTGTTTTTATATGAGTTTCTCCTTTTTGTGAGTGAGGAAACCCAAACCAGATTGGGGGAATGGATGAAAGGTATGTCCTGGACTGAAGCAGATCAGGGGTGAACTCCACTCAGACACAGATGTGACCTCGATATTATCTGATACCCCTGGATTAGCAGAGCTCTAGGGTGAAACTGCATCCTATTCCCTATATAGTGCACGATCTTTGACTAGGTCAAACACGGCTCTGGTCAAAGTAGTGCGCTATATGGGGAGTAGGGTGCCATTTCAGACATATTATCTGATACCCCTGGCTAAGCATCTGGGTCTGAATCAGGTCTGGCACCTTTTCTAGTCAGAATGGGGAAGAGGGATAATCTCCCATATGACAGACTGGATGCCATAGCTGCAGCGTAGGCTAACTGTAACCAGCTGTTAAAGCGTCAGAAAGACACAACACGTTTTGCAGCTCTGATTCAGCCTACACACAACACACAACACAATGTATCTCTATCACCATGCTTTGATAAAAAGAACACTGTCCCGACAAGCTACCTCGCATTCCAACCAAGGTGCATGAATAGCCGCGCTTTGGGCACCCCCCCCCAAACCCCCTAAAAAAAATTGGCTTTCATAATTCAGCCAAAATGTACAATACTGTATATAGGCCTATTTATTTTCTGCAACGACACAACTCATCACACATTGTAAGCAAGTAAGTGCCAGTGACTCCTAGTAACAAGAGAAGACTAAATGATTGACATCGGGAAATGACAACATAGCGAATCATGATGTAAATATGCTAGTTAGCTATACTGTCTCATTTTTTAATTGATTAGAATTTGTTCTTTGACTTTCCGACCTGAAGACGACCTCATGATTTGACCTAGTATTTTTCTGAGTTCCCAGTTGTCTTGAAAGCACCATAAAACTCATGGTATCCTTCGCCAGCTCTGATCTGTATGAAGTTGGATTCAGTGCTCTCTCTGCATTAAAACCAAATATTAATCCAGGTTGGATGTGACAGCAGAGGTGAGGAGGGCACTGTCAAACCCACCTCCTGGCTTTGAGAATCTCTGACACGACATGCATCAACCACACCTATCACACCCATCTCATTATAGGTGATGAGATAAGATACATTATGTCAGATTCATTTGTAATTGACTGTCATAGCACCACATTAAATGTATGTGATGGTGAGTTCAGAAGACAATCAGAAATACTGGTAGAATGTTTTTCAATTGACTGCCATAGCCCCAAATAAAAAAGTAAATATTGGCTGTTAATTACATTTTTTATTCACATGGTTGAAGTCGTGAGAAATGGGGTTGTGGGCCAAGACAAAATGACAATCCCCTGCCCTAGAAAAACCAAAACCTACTTGAAGGTAAAAGCGCTCACTGTTGCCCCTAGTGGCTGGTTTCAATTACATCTCCCAACATCCTTAGACATGGATGGATGTGGAATACTGACTTGCATTAAGGGTGACCTGGCTGAAAAGGGCAGGTGTGACGGGGGAGGAAATATAACCCGTTTTGAGATGTGGCCCTCCTGACTTGGTTGAAGACCGAATGCGGCCTCCGGTGCAAAATGAGTTTGACACCCCTGATATAAACAGCAAAAAAGCATCACATTGTCCTCTAGATGTTTACTGGTCTGTCCTGACCTGACCCAGATCAGTCGCCCAAAGACCATCCATCCATCTCTCTCTCTCTGTCGCTCTCTCATTCACCCTCTCCATCTCTCTCTCTCCCTCCCTCCTTCTCTCTGTCTCTCTCTCCTACTGTCTCTCTCATTATTCATATTAATGATGCTGACACACACAGGTCAGGGGTCATCTATCAGACTCACAGAGAAAGAAAGAGAATGAGAGAGAAAGCTTTTCAAATGTTAATGCTCTGCTCACTACTCCCTCTCTGCTCCTATCAGGGCTCAGAGACACACAGTATGTTAATGTATTATTCAACACCTACAGAACAGAACCACACTGCCTGAGCACTGGACAAGTTTATTTCAGTCCGCAGGTATTTTCGAAAACCATACACTGGAAAATTCCCAAAGTGCTTTCTTTATCGAAAATGGATGAAAAGTTTGGACCCTCAAGTAAGTTTTTCTTCGGGCAAAGAAAACAGCAAATCTTCAGTGATTCGTTATTCAACTGCTACAAGCCTAAACCACTATACTGTACTGTGTTCATCTATATCCAGACCTTTCTGAACAACAAGGCCCATCCATACCATATTTTAACCACGGGACACTGCTAATAAACAATAAGCATTATGCGTGAGTAAGAATGAGGCCCTTTTATATCACAACCTTAACCCCCATCCCTTTTAATGTCACAGTATAGTACAGTATAGTACAACAACAACCTCTCTCTTTTATATCATAATATTCAAAACCTCTCTCATACCCCTTACATTTAATATCAGAGTATTCACAATCTCTCTAACCCCCTCCCTTTAATAGCACAATATTCACAACCTCCCTCACACCCCTCTCATTAATATCACAGTATTCCAACCTCCCTCACACCCCTCTCATTAATATCATAGTATTCCAACCTCCCTCACACCCCCTTCTTTTTAATATCACAGTATTCACAACCTCTCTCACACCACCTCCCTTTAATATCATAGTATTCACAACCTCCCTCACACCACCTCCCTTTAATATCACAGTATTCACAACCTCTCTCACATCCTACCCTTTAATATTACATTATTCACAACCTCTCTCACACCCCCCCCCTTTACTATCACAGTATTCACAGGCTCTCTCATACCCCCCCCCCCCCCCCTTACTATCACAGTATTCACAGGCTCTCTCATACCCCCACCCTTTACTATCACAGTATTCTCAACCTCTCTCACACCCCCACCCTTTACTATAACAGTATTCACAGGCTCTCTCATACCCCCCCCCCCCCCCCCTTTAATTTCACAGTATTCACAACCTCTCTCACACCCCCACCCTTTACTATAACAGTATTCACAGGCTCTCTCATACCCCCCCCTTTAATTTCACAGTATTCACAACCTCCCTCACACCCCCACCCTTTGAACTTATTTTCACTGAGTACAGGTGTAAGGGGGTCCAGGCTCTAAATGGAACCCCCTGTCCTTATCTCCCTTTTTCTTTGACTGGGATAACTGGTGGGGTAAGGCTGGGGGTCATGGTACATGTGGTACATGGTATCCTCCAGACTTACCACCCTGTGTAGGGCTGAAATCCTTCATCTCTGACCCCCCTGTGTTGGAGAGAAGTAGGGTGGTCTGGACACTCAGAGGACACCCAGCGGGGGACTAACGAGCAGATGACAGTGTGTCTCAGTGGGTGTCGTGTGGAGCGGATACACTTGGGTGAGGTACCTCTGGTCTCCACCAAGTAGTAGTAGAATCAGAGAAGATAGAAGGCATTCCTGTCTTGTCTGTTACTCAATGCGAAGGAGAGGATATATTTCAACAAATCCTTTATCTCCTTCCTCACACCCTACAGATCCCAAACAGTTTTATGAATGACTATACCAGGAGCTGAGGAAGCCGGGCCCTTGATTATACTGTATACAGCCTTGTATAGCCTGTCAGTCTGTTGTGTCTGTTCTATAGGGATTAATCAGCAGACCATAGCCACACCTGGTTGAGTTAGTTTGGGTGCTTGACTGTAGACTGGACATCCCCATTGAGCCCCCAGGCCCTGTTTCCTAAACATGTAGCTGAGGTTACTCCAGAGACGGTGGACTGGTGGGGGTGGAAGGGGAAGGGGGGAGGTTAGAATAGAGGGGGTGGATGGAAAGGTTGCGTTAGGATAGAAGAGGGATCAAGAGAGGCTGCAGTAGCTTTAAAACCCCAGTTTAATGGAAGAGGAGTGAGGGTTGCAATTCAGTAGCATGACTCTCCCTGTGTCTGTCTGTGCTTTTGAGATGGAATGTTGTGGTTGGGATGATTAAGACAGAACAGGATGACTGTTCAGTTGTTTTTTCTCTGAAAACATAGCCCATCCCCTTCTCTGACGGTCTGTCCCCCATATAACCGTCACCTTTCTCTGTTCTATTCAGTTCACAATTGGGTTGTATCATACATTCTGGGACCATAATTTGTTATTTTGGTTTCTGTTTTACATTCTGGGACGAGAGTTAGTTATTTTTCGGAAGCAGGCAAATCCTCCTAGTACCCAACAACCAGCACCACCCTGGCTTCTCTATTTGTACTCTGTCCCCCTCTAACGTTTGGGGATTTGAATAGTATGAGTCAGCGGCAGTTCAATTCACTGTGTCCGATTATTCCCCATCAGAGGAAATGTGAGTTCTATTGTTAATGGTAATGAGTAAACAAAACTTTACTCATCCTTTTCTCAAAGGGCCAAGGAACAGACCTGAGGGAGGAGAAGAGTAGCATACCATCTTTCACACCCACGCACGAACGCATGCTAGCATACAAGCACACACGCACACGTGCACACACATAACCTACTGCTGTAGTTACTGAGCTTCCCAGACAATTTATTTTCCTGAGATATTACTGGTTCCGCTTCACTGAGCTGTGATGGACAGAAAAGTAGTTTGAAACAGTAAAAAGCTAATTATAGTGAAAACATCCAGGAATAACTTGTAGGCCATCATTGTAAATAAGAATTTGTTGTTAACTGACTTGCCTAGTTAAATAAAGGTCAAATAAAATATTTAAATATATTACCTACCAGAACAATTTAAAGCCACTCTCGTGCATCACAACGGAGAGTGATTAGAATGTTTGTGTGGAAATGGAACACAGGGGAACAAACTATCCCGTAAGAGGGTTGTTCATCCCTCCAGCACACCAAATAGGGTTAAACGGTAACCTTTGGTCTTATCTAACCCTCTCCTGGCTCCACTAGCAGTATCTAGAGGGTCATTTTCATCCTAGACAGTAGCCTTGAGGTCTTTTGAATGAGGAAAGTGTGTGTGTGTGTGTGTGTGTGTGTGTGTGTGTGTGTGTGTGTGTGTGTGTGTGTGTGTGTGTGTGTGTGTGTGTGTGTGTGTGTGTGTGTGTGTGTGTGTGTGTGTGTGTGTGTGTGTGTGTGTGTGTATGTACCACTCCAGTGTGTGTGTGTGCTGTGATTCTGGGTCAATTAACATTCCAGCCTAGTTTCTCAGGGGTTTAGCATGCGTGACCTGAGGCTCCAGGGCATCTTGGGATAGCCGAGGTCCGTGGTGGAGCAAGCCATCCTTCCACGCTACTGACTTTTGACCTTCAATTGAGCATGGCTCAGGAGTTAAACAGCTATGTAAATGTTAGAGGAGGTTAGAGAAAATGGTTCTGTTGCAGGTAGTTTTCTGTGTTGACTGAAGTGCGGAGGTCAAAAGCCTGGAGCATTGACATTGGAGATACTTTTGGTCATGTAGTGTATGTTGACACCTGCTTGTCGAACATCTCATTCCAAAATCATGGGCATTAATATGGAGTTGGTCCCCCCTTTGCTGCTATAACAGCCTCCACTCTTCTGGGAAGGTTTTCCACTAGATGTTGTAACATTGCTATGGCAACTTGCTTCCATTGAGCCACAAGAGCATTAGTGAGGTTAGGCGATTAGGCCTGGCTCGCAGTCGCCGTTCCAATTCATCCCAAAGCTGTTCAATAGGGTTGAGGTCAGGGCTTTGTGCAGGCCAGTCATGTTCTTCCACCCCAATCTCGACAAACCACTTCCCCAGACTGTTGCCACAAAGTTGGAAGCACATAATCGTCTAGAATGTCATTGTATGTTGTAGTGTTAAGATATCCCTTCACTGGAACTAAAGGGCCCGAACCATGAAAAACAGCCCCAGACCATTATTCCTCCTCCACCAAACTTTACAGTTGGCACTATGCGTTGGGGCAGGTAGCGTTCTCCTGGCATCCACCAAACCCAGATTCGTCCGTCAGACTGCCAGAGGATGAAGCATGATTCATCACTCCAGAGAATGTGTTTCCACTGCTAGTTTCCAATGGCGGAGAACTTTAAACCACTTCAGGCGAAGCTTGGTGTATGGTGATCTTAGGCCTCTGTGCGGCTGCTCGGCTCCATTTCATTTAGCTCCCGATGAACAGTTCTTGTGCTGAAATTGCTTCCAGAAGCAGTTTAGAACTCAGTAGTGAGGGAAAGGGAAAGGGAAATACCTAGTCAGTTGTACATCTGACTGTATTCAACTGAAATGTGTCTTCCACATTTAACCCCTCTGAATCAGAGAGGTGCGGGGACTGCCTTAATTGACATACACATCATCGGTGCCAGGGGAACCGTGGGTTAACTTCCTTGCTCAGGGGCAGAACGACACATTTTTACATTGTCAGCTCAGGGATTCGATTCAACAACCTTTTGTTTACTGGCCCAACATTCCTACCGGCAAAGCTACCTGCCGCCCCAGTGCTGCAACCGAGGACAGACGCTTATGTGGCCTACCACTTCGCGGCTGAACTGTTGTTGCTCCTAGACGTTTCCACTTCACAATAACAACACTTACAGTTGACCTGAGCTGCTCTAGCAGGGCAGAAATTTGATGAACTGACTTGTTGAAAAGGTAGCATCCTATGACGGTGCCACATTGATTTTAGACACCTGTCAGCAGTGGTTGGCTAAAATAGCCAAATCCACTCATTTAAAGGGGTCTCCACATACTTCTGTATATATAGTTTGTTTTCCTTCTTCTGAGCAATATATACTGAACAAAAATATAAATGCAACATGTAAAAAGTGTTGGTTCCAATCTTCATGAGCTGAAATAAAAGATCCCCGAAATGTTCCATCGGCACAAAAAGCTTATTTCGCTCAAATTTTGGTCACCCAGTGACTGGCTGGCACTGTTAGTGAGCATTTCTCATTTGGCAAGATGATCCATCCACCTGACAGGTGTGGCATATCAATAAACTGATCAAACAGCATGATCTTTATACAGTTGCATCTTGTGCTGTGGACAGTAAAAGGCCACTCTAAACTCATTCTGATTGTCTGGGCCTGGCTCCCCAGTGGTTGGGCCTGGCTATGAAGTGACTGGGCCTGGCTATGAAGTGACAGCCATGGATGGGCCTGGGAGGGCATAGGCCCACTTTGTAGCCAGGCCCATCCATGGCTGTGCCCCTGCTTAGTCATGTTAAATCCATAGATTAGGGCCTAATTAATTTATTTCACTTGACTGATTTCCTTATATAAACTTTAACTCAGTAAAACCATTGAAATTGTGGCATGTTGCGTTTATATTTTTGTACAGTATAAATAATCTCATTTCGGTCTCGCTTTTTTCTCTCTCGCTCTCTCTCTTATTCTATCTCTTTCTCACACACAGAAACACACACACACAAATACACACACAAATACACACACTCAGGAAACCAACCACATGACCTGCCTGAGGCAAAAGGAAATGTGAATATTGAGCGGCAACCTTTAACTGACCTCAGAGATGCAGAGCTCTCTCCATCATGATTGGACTGAAGCCAAGCCAGGGTCGTCCCTACTCGGTCGAGGCCAAAGTGGGCTCATTCTTGCTGGAGCAGAGCCAAAGTGATGATTCAGTCAGGAGAGCAGTGGAGGTGTTGTGAGTCCCACTAATGATTAGAGGAGAGGAGAGGAGAGGAGAGGAGAGGAGAGGAGAGGAGAGGAGAGGAGAGGAGAGGAGAGGAGAGGAGAGGAGAGGCATTGCTCTCTGAGTCGGAGCATGGGACTGAGATGCATAAGAAGAGAAAGAGTGGGATTATGTGAGAGGGGAGGATAGGGATAGAGAAAAAGACAACAATAAGGACAGATAAATACTTAGGGTTTTGTAGAGGACTAAACAGTCATTCAGCGCTTGGTTCAGACATGTTTTCATAAGAGTTAGCATTATGGAGTGGAATGGGGTAGACAGAGCACTGAATATACAGTATGCACTATACACAACTAATTACAATATTACTCACTATGGAGATGTATTTCATGCTACGTTAAAGATGCTCCAGGTCAGGAGATGTGTGAGTCAGATAGATCCAGTAGGAGTAGCGGGAAGGAACAGCCATAGCTGGTCTCTATCCGTGGGAGGGACTGCTTTGTGGATGGGAAAATGTCCTGGAAGATAAGTCATGAGGGAGGGCTGGAGGGAGAAGGTTGGAGGGAAGGACAGATGAGTTGTGTGTATTTTCCTGTGGTCTGATAGATGGAGAATGTCTGTGCACACAGAACAGAAGAGTCAGGGAGAGTTGAAAGTTGAAAACTGGGTCATGGTCTCTAAGGATGTTAACGTCTAGAGAGAGCCAAGGTTAGAGATAGTGATGCAGCAAGGGAGGAAAGTGAAACAGAGATTTTTTTGCTTCTCATACATTCCCCTAGAAAAAAGTAATTAGGAAAAGGCTGAAAAATAATATAGAAACTGAATGATTGTCTATTACAGCAGTATTGAGGAATATTCTGGAATCCCTCCCTCCCTCCCTGCCTGCCTCTAACCCCATTGCTTCCTGCCTGCCTCTCCTCCTTGCCTTCCCATGTTTCATACAGCACTATTTTCATCCTGAACATAAAGTCCTTGTTTTTCACCCAGACCCAGTCCATACGCTGTCACAGGAATCAACAGAAATAATAGTTTCTGTAATCGTCTCCGTGACTTTGTGGAAGGGCAAAGTCATTTTCCACCATAATTGGAATGCTTCGTCATTTCATTCTATTTATCATGTCTGAGCTGAGAGAGAGAGAGAGAGAGAGAGAGAGAGAGAGAGAGAGAGAGAGAGAGAGAGAGAGAGAGAGAGAGAGAGAGAGAGAGAGAGAGAGAGAGAGAGAGAGAGAGAGAGAGAGAGAGAGAGAGAGAGAGAGAGAGAGAGAGATCCTGATTCTCACCCTTTATTTTCTCTCTCACATACACTTCTGTAGACAGACACTAGCTCAAAGTCATACACAATCAAACACACACACTAATAATCACACATACACACACGCATATATAGACCCATGAGCACAGAACCCAATCACCTGCTGTCTGTCTCCTTCTCTGTAGACTCCCAGGCTAAATCATCTCGCTAATCTTCAATTAAAACAGTGAAAATAGCTGTTAGCATAACACTGCTGGCTAGTCCTTCACCCTTCCACCCAGTGACTTGCTGGCTGGTCCTTCACCCTTCTACCCAGTGACTTGCAGGCTAGCCCTCCACCCTTCTACCCAGTGACTTGCTGGCTAGTCCTTCACCCTTCTACCCAGTGACTTGCAGGCTAGCCCTCCACCCTTCTACCCAGTGACTTGCTGGCTAGCCCTGCCCTTTCCACCCAGTGACTTGCTGGCTAGCCCTCTCCCTTCCACCCAGTGACTTGCTGGCTAGCCCTCCCCCTTCCACCCAGTGACTTGCTGGCTAGCCCTCCACCCTTCTACCCAGTGACTTGCTGGCTAGCCCTTCACCCTTCCACCCAGTGACTTGCTGGCTAGTCCTTCACCCTTCTACCCAGTGACTTGCAGGCTAGCCCTCCACCCTTCTACCCAGTTACTTGCTGGCTAGCCCTGCCCCTTCCACCCAGTGACATGCTGGCTAGCCCTCTCCCTTCCACCCAGTGACTTGCTGGCTAGCCCTCCCCCTTCCACCCAGTGACTTGCTGGCTAGCCCTCCACCCTTCTACCCAATGACTTGCTGGCTGGACCTCCACCATTCTACCCAGTGACTTGCTGGCTAGCCCTCCACCCTTCTACCCAGTGACTTGCTGGCTAGCCCTCCCGCTTCCACCCAGTGACTTGCTGGCTAGCCCTCCACCCTTCTACCCAGTGACTTGCTGGCTAGCCCTCCACCCTTCTACCCAGTGACTTGCTGGCTAGCGCTCCCGCTTCCACCCAGTGACTTGCTGGCTAGTCCTCCACCCTTCTACCCAGTGACTTGCTGGCTAGCCCTCCACCCTTCTACCCAGTGACTTGCTGGCTAGCCCTCCACCCTTCCACCCAGTGACTAGCTGGCTAGTCCTCCAGCCTTCTACCCAGTGACTTGCTGGCTAGCCCTCTACCCTTCTACCCAGTGACTTGCTGGCTAGCCCTCCACCCTTCTACCCAGTGATTTGCTGGCTAGTCCTCCACCCTTGTACCCAGTGACTGGCTGGCTAGCCCTCCACCCTTCTACCCAGTGACTTGCTGGCTAGTCCTCCACCCTTGTACCCAGTGACTGGCTGGCTAGCCCTCCACCCTTCTACCCAGTGACTGGCTGGCTAGCCCTCCACCCTTCTACCCAGTGACTTGCTGGCTAGTCCTCCACCCTTGTACCCAGTGACTGGCTGGCTAGTCCTCCACCCTTCTACCCAGTGACTGGCTGGCTAGTCCTCCACCCTTCTACCCAGTGACTTGCTGGCTAGTCCTCCACCCTTGTACCCAGTGACTGGCTGGCTAGTCCTTCACCCTTCTACCCAGTGACTTGCTGGCTAGTCCTCCACCCTTCTACCCAGTGACTGGCTGGCTAGTCCTTCACCCTTCTACCCAGTGACTGGCTGGCTAGTCCTTCACCCTTCTACCCAGTGACTGGCTGGCTAGTCCTCCACCCTTGTACCCAGTGACTTGCTGGCTAGTCCTCCACCCTTCTACCCAGTGACTGGCTGGCTAGCCCTCCCCTTCCACCTAGTGACTGGCTGCCTAGCCCTCAACCTTTACACCTAGTGACTGGCTGCTTAGCCCTCAACCTTTCCACCCAGTGACTGGGCTGGCTAGCCCTAGACCCCTCCACCCTGAATCCATCCCTCCGTCCCTCCACACCTCTACCCTGAATCCATCCCTCCATCCCTCTCCCTTTAAATCTGTAAAAGGAGACTGACGCAAGCACACTAGCAAGCACACACATACACACACACAGGCAAACATTGCCGACCGGATTGACCTAAATTGAGCCCCACTTCACAAACTAATTTGTGTTTAACACAAAGAGGGATTAGTGCAGATTAGGATGACAGGGTCTGAGGGTAACAGGCCCGGGCCAATTAGAATCACTGAATGCGTCCCAAATTGCACCCTATTCCCTATGTAGTGCACTACTTTGGAACAGAGCCCTATGGGCCCTGGTTAAAAGTAGTGCACTAAGTAGGGAAGGTGTGTTATTTGGGATGTAGTCACCGCCTTTACAAAGACACCAATAGGGCTAATCCAGCCAGCTGTGCTTCAGAGGCTAACACTGGAATCTGTGATATATGGCACCGAAATGTTACAACACTACAGAACTGTTATGTACAGCAGTTGTCACGAGACCTGCGTTCAAAAAGTATTTGTTTTCTTTCAAATACGTTAGCTGTGCTCAATTAAAGTTGCCTGGCGCAATAGAATCAATGATATAACCATAAACCTAAATCTGCTAATAATCTTAATTGAACTTATATCACTTGTAAGGCTTTGACTGCCCTCCTCCTCCTATAATACAGTCGTGGCCAAAAGTTTTGAGAATGACACAAATATTAATTGTCACAAAGTTTGCTGCTTCAGTGTCTTTAGATATTTTTTGTCAGATGTTACTATGGAATACTGAAGTATAATTACAATCCTTTCATAGTGTCAAAGGCTTTTATTGGCAATTACATGAGGTTGATGCAAAGAGTCCATATTTGCAGTGTTGGCCCTTCTTTTTCAAGACCTCTGCAATCCGCCCTGGCATGCTGTCAATTAACTTCTGGGCCACATCCTGACTGATGGCAGCCCATTCTTTCATAATCAGTGCTTGGAGTTTGTCAGAATTTGTGGGTTTTTGTTTGTCCACCCGCTTCTTTAGGATTGACCACAAGTTCTCAATGGGATTAAGGTCTGGGGAGTTTCCTGGCCATGGACCAAAAATATCCTTGTTTTGTTCCCCGAGCCACTTAGTTGTCACTTTTGCCTTATGGCAAGGTGCTACATCATGCTGGAAAAGGCATTGTTCGTCACCGAACTATTCCTGGATGGTTGGGAGAAGTTGCTCTTGGAGGATGTTGGTACCATTCTTTATTCATGGCTGTGTTCTTAGGCAAAATTGTGAGTGAGCCCACTCCCTTGGCTGAGAAGCAACCCCACACATGAATGGTCTCAGGATGCTTTACTGTTGGCATGACACAGGACTGATGGTAGTGCTCACCTTGTCTTCTCCGGACAAGCTTTTTATCCAGATGCCCCAAACAATCGGAAAGGGGATTCATCAGAGAAAATGACTTTACCCCAGTCCTCAGCAGTCCAATTCACCTTTTGCCGAATAGTAGTCTGTCATTGATGTTTTTACCGGAGAGAAGTGGCTTCTTTGCTGCCCTTCTTGACACCAGGCCATCATCCAAAGGTCTTCACCTCACTGTGCGTGCAGATGCACTCACACCTGCCTACTGCCATTCCTGAGCAAGCTCTGTACTGGTGGTGCCCCGATCCCGCAGCTGAATCAACTTTAGGAGCCAGTCCTGGCGCTTGCTGGACTTTCTTGGGCGCCCTGAAGCCTTCTTCACAACAATTGAACCGCTCTCCTTGAAGTTCTTGATGATCCGATAAATGGTTGATTTAGGTGCAATCTTACTGGCAGCAATATCCTTGCCTGTGAAGCCCTTTTTGTGCAAAGCAATGATGACAGCACGTGTTTCCTTGCACGTAACCATGGTTGACAGAGGAAGAATAATGATT